>NW_006409017.1:590454-592090 GCF_000296735.1 Chrysochloris asiatica | reverse complement strand
GAGTGCAAGTTTCAGAATCTCTGTGGCATCTGTTTTGGCATTTCCTCCTTTCTTTTGTTCTTTATAACGTTAATGTCATCCCATAACACTTCTAGTCATTAATGTATAATGTATCAAAACTCTTTTTAAGATGATCTCTAAATTTATGTGGGATGTGTTCCAAGACATATTTTGGTTCTAGTGGACTTGTTTTAATTTTCTCAGCTTCAGCTATGAGTTGGAACCAACTCCACGGCACACAACAACAATATATATATATATGTGTGTGTGTGTGTGTGTTTTGTATGTATGTATTGCTTTGCATATGCATTATACATGTGTGTGTATGGTTGTTTTTATTAAATGTCATTGAATTGGTTCTAACTCATAGTGATCCTATACAGAATTTCCAAGGAGCAGATGAAGAATTTGAACTGCCTACCTTGTGGTTCACACACAGTCCATTGTTGATCATACCATGCCACATCAGCAGTTCATACATAAATATTTTTTGTTGTTAAGTGTAGTCAAATGGGTTCCAAATCATAGCGACCTTTTATACTATTTCTAAAGAGTGACTGGTGACTTTGAACTATGAGCCTTGTAGTTGAAATGGACCTCACAATCCAGTGCTTTATCCCACAGCACCACACCAGGACTCCATATATTTGTATATGTTTTGGTATTAGTTTTTGTTGTTGTTAAGTGACATTGAGTCCATTCAAACCCTTAGCAACCCTGTACAGGGTTTCTGAGGAGTGCATGATGAGCTTGAACTGCCAACCTTGCAGTTCAAACCAACTTTGCAGTGCAGTGCATTAACACACAGTGCATTAACCATATAATATATATACAATTATATTATAATATATTGTTTGTTGTTAAGTGTCACTGAGTCAGTTATGACTCATAATGACCCTGTATAGGGTTTCCAAGGAGTGATTGGTGAGCTTGAACTGCTGAACTTGCAGTTCAAACTGACCTTGCAGTTAAGCGAATTAACCCACAGCACCATACCAGGACTCCATATATATATAATATAATTATTGCTTTTATTAAGTGCTGTGGAGTTGAACTGACTCATAGCTACCCCTATGTTGGGCTTCAGAGGAGTGGCTGGAGAGTTTGAACTGTTTACCATATGATCCAGTATTTATCCTACAGTGCCACATCAGGATACCTATATATCTATATCTATATTATCTATATCTTTATCTCTAGCTATACAAATACAGAGGAGCTACAAGTTGAACCAACTCTACAACATTTCACAATATATATAGTACATATTAGAGTATACCACCTATGCATATATGTGGTTACGAATCAGGCTGCTAACCTCAGAGTCAGCAGTCCAAAACCACCAGTTGTTCCACGGGAGAAAGATGAGGCTTTCTTCTCCCATAAAGATTTTCAGCCTCAGAAACCCGGTACAGGGTCGCTATGAGTTGGAAACAACTCCACGGCACATAACAACATATTATATATATGTATATATTGTTGTTGCTGTTGTCAGGTGCCATCGAGTTAGAACCGACTCATAGTGACCCTATGCCCAGCAGAACGAAACAATGTCCGATCCTAGGCCAACCTCACTACTGTTGCCACACTTGACACTATCAATGATGCCACCTGGCTGATCCATCTCGTTGGGGGT
>NW_006409017.1:586791-588091 GCF_000296735.1 Chrysochloris asiatica | reverse complement strand
GCAAATGTAAATGTGAATGTGGTGGAGGATACAGCAGGTAAAATGATGAAAACTTCTGAGAAATTATCAAACATCTTAAGACAGTGAATATGGACCTAAGAGCTGAAGACCATGGTCTCAGGGGACACATGGTCAATTGGTATAACATAGTCCATATATTCTATGTTCTATATCCTGCTTCGATTACTAACATCTGGGATCTCAAAAGATCATGAACAGCCTATTAAGGTGCATTTATTGGTCTCTCCATGAGGTGAAGAAAGAAGAGTGATAAGAATTGAAGAAACTAGGAATCAATTAGTCCAATGGACTAATGTAACATATGAACATCAAGTCTGCTTGAGTCTGAGACTAGAAGAAATAGACTGTTTCTGGCTACCACTACCAACTTCCTTGAAATAGAACACATTAGAGGGTCCAAAATAGAATGGAGGAAAATGTGGAACAAAACAAAAATTATTTAATGATAATAAGACTATTTTACTTGTCAAAAAGAGACTAGAGGAATCTGAAGCTATGGTCCTTGACACCATGTGGCTCAATTTTCACCCTAGCATTACATAGGTTTATTTGCAGGGGGAGAGGGTTAGGGTTAGGGAGACAACAACACTTGTAAGGTATGCACACTTTGGAAAGATTGGTCACTTTTTCAAAACCAAAAGGATAACATTTTCCTAAGGACATAGTTGCAAAGAGTAGAAAGGTGGTTGAAAAGCAAATAGGAACCACAGTGAGGAAGCAACTGTAGTTTTATGAAGGGAGATATAATCATTGAGATGAAACAAAGTGTATGATTTGTTGAATGTAAAGCTGATGATCCAGTCTGTAAATCTTCACTTAATCACAACAGAATTAAAAAAAAAAAAATAGATTCAAAGGATCAGAAACAAAATATGCAATACCCCACAAAATGTTTTAACAAATAAAAGTTTTTTTATTATAAATAAAAGTATGAGGAGAATTAGTCATAGTTTTATTTTAAAAATTAACTGAAAATTAAATTACCAAATAAAACTAAATGCATAGTTAGATAGATTAAAGAGATACTTTTTGAATTAGAAAAAGTTTGCAAAATAATATAGTGCAGATATAGTGCAGAAAGTTAAAAAAATACTCTAAAAATTGGTGCATAGAATGATATTTAATGTATCTCTTATAATTGTTCATAAAATGATACAAATAATGGATGTAAAAATTAAAAAAAACACACATTTGTTACAAATGTATTCTAATGTATATAAAAAAGCAATAAATATATTTAGGAAGAAAAGCATGTAACTTCTTGTTTTACTTAAAGTAC
>NW_006409017.1:586039-586691 GCF_000296735.1 Chrysochloris asiatica | reverse complement strand
AGATTAAATTTATACAGATCCTTGTATAGGTTTCTGAGGAGTGACTGGTGAGTTTGAACTGCTGACTTTGCAGTCCAGTGCTTATTCTACAGCAGCACACTAGGGATCCTATTCATAATTTTCATGCATTCAGATGAACTGCAAGGTCAGTTTGAACCACAAGGACAGTGGTTCAAACCCACCACCAGCTCTGCAGAAACTCTATACAAAGTCATTCTGAGTAAGAACTGATTTGATGGCATACAACAACAGATATATTTGTAATAATTAAGTTTGTTTACTTGTATTATATTGACTGCACAAAGGCATTCAACTGTTGATCATAATAAATTATGCTTAATATTGTGAAGAATCATTCCAGAACATTTAATTGTGCTCTTGCAAAACCTGTAAATAGACCAATAGGCACTTATTCAAACAGAACAAGGGGACATTGTGTGTTTTAAAGTAAAAAAAGGTATACATCAAGGTTGCATCCTTTTACACTTTTATTTAATCTGTATACAAAGAATACTGCCTTCGATATAGATTACACTTCTACATAAAGAAAACAAAATTCATCAGAACTAGTGCAATAAGCAACATTCTGATAAACATAAAAAAATATGGAAATTGTCAATGATTTTGTTTTATTTGATTCTACAGTTAATGT
>NW_006409017.1:584732-585271 GCF_000296735.1 Chrysochloris asiatica | reverse complement strand
AAATTCTATACAGTGTCACTATGAGTCATAACTGAATTAATGGCACTACACAACAACAAGAAAGATGTATGCCTTTGATTGCCAGTATGGGCAAAGATTGTTGAATGTGCTGTTGACTGCCAGAATAATGAACAAGTCAGTGTTGGAAATACAGTAAGAGCGTTCCTTGTTGTTGTTGTTGCTAGGTGTCATTGAGTTGGTACCAACCAATAGCAGCATTATGCCCAGCAGAACAAAACACAGCCTGATCCTGGGCCAACCTCACTATTGTTGCCAAGCTTGAGTCCATCAATACTGTCACTTGGCCAATCCATCTCGTTGGGGGTCTTCCTCTTTTTTTCTGACCCTCCATCTTATCGAACATGATATCCTTCTCCAGTGACTGGTCCTTTCTGACAATATGTTCAATGTATGAAAGACCAAGTTTGGCCACCTTGGCCTCCAAGGAGCACTCTGGCTGCACTTCTTCCAAAACAGATCTATTGGTTCTTTTGGCTGCCCATGACACTTTCAATATTCTGCTCCAACACTATAACTCA
>NW_006409017.1:582248-584021 GCF_000296735.1 Chrysochloris asiatica | reverse complement strand
CCATTTCTATATTACTTCTAGCAAAAGTTTAATCACATGGGATATCAAAGGGATTGTCCGATGATTTCTGCATTCTGTTGAGTCGCCTCTCTTTGGAATGAGACTCAAAAATTTCATGGAAAAATCCCATGTTCTTTCATTCAGTTTTCCATTAATTTTCTGAAGGCTCATTGTAGAAGCAGGTTTGGCAACATTACATCTCATGTTTCTGAACTAGCTATGAAGAGGTACCAATCCATAGAAAAGGATATCACACTTAGTAAAACAGAGGATTAGCTAAAAAGAGAATAAACCTCAATGATAATGATGAATAAAGTGGTTATGACTATGTGGATGGTATGAAACTATCCAGTGTGTTTTTTCTTCTGTACATATGACTGCTATGAATAGGACCTGACTTGATGGACCTAAAACTAACACATGTACTGAAATTTTGTTATTAGTTGTTATCTGAAACTATAGAACACCCAGGCAAAGAGAGAATTTGCAGAAAATAATTATAGAAAAATTGACCTATTACTGATATGCTAGTCATTGTGTGTTAATGTGCTGGACTGCGAGGTCAGATTGAACTGCAAAGTTGGTGGTTCAAGTTTACCAGGCATTAATCAGAAACCCTAACCAGGGTCACTACAAATCAGAAATAACTTGATGGCACTTAACAGTAGAAATAATAATAATTTATCAGAACAGCAATGAAAACAGAATGGAGCCACAGTACCTTCAAAATAGAAATATAGAAAAGTCAGGAGCACCAGGAAGTAGGGCAGAACTTACATGGGTAGTTTTCTCTTCCTATGATGAGGGAGGTGTTTTGAGACATTGGAACAAAGTCACCAAACAGTGTTAGTAAATATTTTGGTTAACTTTTAGTCTACACTGTCTTCTGCAATGGAATTGGAATGACTAGATGCTGAATTTGGATTGCTTTCTGCTGCTGAGTGGTGAGCTGGGAGATGCCAGGTCTCAATGTGTCCTGTAGAGGTTGCATGATCATTCAGAAGATTGACACTCTTGATATTTCAGTTTCTACTGGAGGGAATTGAGAGATAAAAATCCTACAACATAGCAACAACAACTGGAGGGAATCAAGAGATAACAAATCATAGTAATGTTGCTCAAATTCCAAATTCTATAGTTAGTTGAATTTCCTCTTTCATGCCTTCTAAGTTCTACTATGATTAGCTATTCCATTATTTCCTGTATTTAAGATGCACTTGCTCAAGGAGAATAGAGTACATACATTCCTAGAAGCATATAAAAGTTTAGTTAGGGAAATGTGGCAATCTTGATTTAACACATACCTTGAAAGTTTAAATAGATTTGCAATGGTCAGTACACACCATTGATAATCAAATGATTAAGTTCATCCAGAAACAGTTAGGAATCAAAAGCCTGGTAATGTAATTCCTAAAAAGCAGCAACTGAAAATGTTGAAAATCCTTGTTTTATTCTGACACACAGGTGTTGCCATGAATTAGAAGTGATTTAACAGCAACAGATTTCTAAATGTTAGTTAATCCTAATTTCAATTTACATGTGCAGTTTTAAAAAGTAATCAGCATTATGACTGCATAATTCTAATTTCTGATTTGAAGGGTAACAACTTTTTTAAAATCTCAAATGGAATCAGCAGCACCTTTTAACTTGAATTGTACGTAACTGTTCCAGATTTAAATTAATCGGTGAAGATATAGCCTCAACTTCTTATTTGTCTATCCAAAAATAACCAGCACTAATTATAAAAATATTTCAAATAGAAATTACAAAAAA
>NW_006409017.1:579771-582009 GCF_000296735.1 Chrysochloris asiatica | reverse complement strand
TTTGAACCACCAAGCTTTTGGTTCACAGTCCAGTGCTGATCCTACAGAACCATAATTAATAGCCTTAAAATATTACCATATATTACAACTATTGTTTGTAACTTACTTTCTTAAATGCAGATGAGACAATCCATTTATTTACTCACAATTTTGTTAGTTTTATTTTCTCAATTTAGGAAGTCTGGTTGGCCCAGGATCAGGTAGTGTTTCATTCTGTTGTGCATAGGGTAACTATGAATTGGTACGGATTTGATGGTACCTAGCAAAAACAACATGTTCAGATAGCTTAAAAACATTTGGAAAAAATAATATAATTGCTTACTTCTTTATCTGAATCACTGTAATTTTATAATACATTTTTCTATCCGATCTGGCTAATATTCTTGCCATCTCCTATGACAAAATACTCTAAAGCATCTGAAGACGTGCCTTGCCAAAATATACTTTTCTGTTTATCCTTTTTCTTTTTAAAATAAAGTTTCAAGGCACATGTGTAAAATTACTTGTCATTTTGATTGCAATTACTTTGAGTTTATAAATATACAGAAAAAATGTATTTTTATCTCACTGAGTCTGTTTTTCCTTAATTTTTCATGTTTTGCATTTAAGTTTTTAATGTGTATGTATATTTTATATTATTTGAGATTATGAAAAGATACTGTTAGATTTAATATAATTGACTTATAATTGAATTTGGGACAAATACAAAAATAAAATATAAGAGAGTGGATGCCAACAAAGTAATTCCAATTTCATTTTATTTGGACATTTCTGTATTTTGTTTAATTTAGCAATTTTATTTAACCAAGCATTGCTTTTTGAAACATTTTACTGATTCTAAAAGTTATAACATTCATATACCCTAAGAGTACAGCTCAATTAATTGAACAACTGTTTAAATTATTATCAGAAAAAGAGACAGGTTATTACTAGAGTCTCAGAAAAACACTTATCTTCCTTATGTGTCTTTAATTCTTCTCCTAAACAAATCACTATTCCCACACTTAACAACGTAGTATTACTTTATGTTGCTTTTTGCTCCCCTTCACAAGAAACATTTTTAGACATTTAACTTCCGAATCCTACCCTTAAATAAACTATATATGTTTTGTATTATATATATATATATATATATTTGTGCGTTATAAATAAGAGTTTTTGCTCTCTTACAAACCAGTTTTTATCTCCTTTGGGACAATACAATATTAATTGATAATGCATGATATGGTGGTGATCATGTGGTTTTGTGATTTGGAGTCACCTGACTCATAGCTGTTGCTGTTAAGTGCCTTGGAGTCTGTTCTGGCCTATAGCAACCCTGTATAGGGTGTCAAAGGAGTGGCTGGTGAGCTTGAATCACCAACCTTGTGATTCGAGCTGACATTGCAGTCCAGAGCATTAACCCACAGTGCCAATACCAGGACTCACTGACTCATACAGATCTTGCATAAATATGGTTGCCATGGCTGTAAATCTTTATGGCACCAGAAAGTCTCATTTTTCTACTGCAGAGCAGTGGGTAGGAACTGCTGACATTGCAATTAGCATGTGGTTCTGTAGGATCAGTACTGGACTGTAAACCAAAAGGTCTGCAGTTCAAACCCACCAGCTGCTCCTTAGAAACTCTATACAGGGTTGCTATGAGTTAGAATCAACTTGATATCATTTAACAACAAAACAACACAACCAGGGCTCCATGTATGATACAGATTTTAATTTTTCTGTATTCAGTTTCCACTGTTATAATTTTAATGTTATTTTATTTAGTTTAGTTTTAGTTTTATTTTAGTTTTATTCAGTTCCTATAAGTTAATATATTTCATATCAAATACTTCCAAATTCTGATCCTGTTTTATTCCTGTTTAATTGCATGCATGGTAATGCTATCTCTTAAATATTTAGATCAGTCATGTCACCTCATGTTTGACAAGCATTTACTTACACTGACCTTTGGGATCAATGTAGAGAACATGTCTCTCCTAAAAGAAGGATTTTTTTGTTTTGTTTTGTATTCCAACACTGAATCTTTTATAATAATTGCTCTTGAATCATATGAGCAAACCCAGTCATATACAATCAACTATGATGGCAAATTGTATATTGTTAAGTGTTGTCTAGTCAGTTCCAACCTGTAGCAACCCTGTATAGGGTTTCTGAGGAGCAGCCGGTGAGCTTGAACCACTGACCTATGGTTCAAACCAACTTTGCAATACAGCGCATTAACCCATAGCACCACAC
>NW_006409017.1:565145-579369 GCF_000296735.1 Chrysochloris asiatica | reverse complement strand
TGAGCCCTGGTGTGGTGCTGTAAGATAAGCGCTGCACTACTAACCCAAAGGTCAGCAGTGCAAAGCTTCCAACATACCGTTGGCACAAAATTAAGTACATGCATATATTCGACTTAAGGGCATCTAACATATGTAGTTGTTAGGTTCCCATGAATTCCATTTGACTCATAGTAACATTATGCACAAGAGAACAAAACACTGCTTAGTCCTGTACCATCCTCACAATTGTTGCTACTTTTGAGACCATTGTTGCTGCTCCTGTGTCAATCCATCTCATTGGGGGATATTCCTGTTTTTTTTGATAACCCTCCATTTCACTAAAAATGATATCCTTCTCCAGGGACAAATACTACTTACAACATGTCTGAAGTATGAAACCAAGTCTCTCCATCTTGGCTTCTAAGGAGAATTCTGGGTATACTTCTTCCAAGACAGATTTCTCTGTTCTTCTGGTAGTCCATGTTACCTTTAGTATACTTCTGCAACACCAAGATTCAAATTCATCAGTATTTTGAGTCTTCCTTATTCATTGCCCAACTTTCACATGCATATAAGGCAATTAAAATAGAATAGTTGGCTCCTCAAACTGATCTTTGACCTTTAATATTTTAAAGAGGTCTTTTGTAGCAGAGATACCTAATAAAAAATGTACTTTGATTTCTTGACAGATGCTTCCATGAATGTTGATGATAGAGCCAAGCTAAAAGAAGTCTTTGACAGCTTCAGTCTTTCTCCAATTATCATGATGATGTTAATTTATCCAATTGTGAGGATTTTTCTTTATACTGAGGTGCAATACATTCTGAAAACTGGAATATTTCAAGTACTCTTTATTTCATGCAAGCAAGATTGTATCATCTGCATATATTAGGTTGCTACTCTTACTCCAATTCACTGTTCTGTGGCAGAAAGATGAGGCTTTCTGATCAGCATACAGATTGAAAATTTATGGTGAAAAGATACAACTCTTTCATACACCATTCCTGACTTAAACGATTTAGTATCCTTTTCTTCTATTAAAAAACTTATACACAGGGTCCTCCTGAATAAAATGAAGTGTTCTGGAATACTCTATCTATAGTTTGCTATCATCTTCACATATGAAATTCTTTGCATAGTCAATAAAGCATAAATATTTTTTTGGTATTCTCTGCTTTCAGTTAAGGTCTGTCTAATATGAGCAATTATTGTTTCCATTGTTCCACATCCTTTTATGAATCTGGCTAGCTTTCTGTTAGTTCATTGCCAGGGTACAGTTGCAACCATTTTTCAATTATTAGCAATAAAATTTTACTTATGTGTGATATTAATGATATTGTTCAATGATTTCTATATTCTTTTGGGTTACCACTCTTTGAATGGGCACACATATGGATCATTTTATTTGATTGACCAGGTAACTGTCTTCCAATTTTCTTGGTATGATGAATGAGTGTCTCCAGGATTGCACTGGTTTGTCGAGATATTTTTATTTGTATTCTGTCAGTTCCTGGAGCCTCGTTTTTCATGAATGCCTTGTATACAGCTTGGGCATCTTCCTTCAGTATCATCAGTTCTTATTTAGATCCCATCTATTGAAATGGTTGAACGGTAAATATTTCCTTTTGGTACATGACACTGTGCATCCCTGCCATCATCTTTTGACACTTTCTTCATCATTCAGTAATTAGCCCATAGAACCCTTCATACTGTAACACAACATTTGCATTTTTAATTCAGTTCTTTCAGCTTGAGAAACAGTGAGCATGCTATGTCCTTTTGGTTTTCCAACTCCAGGTCTTCTTGTATTTCTTATAATATTTTGTATTTTCCATCTGCTCTTTGAATTTTTCTGTTCAGTTCTTCTATTTCAACATTTCTTCCTGTTTCTTTATTTTCTGTCTTTTTAATGACCTTTTATTTCATGTATGATCATCATGATGTCATGCCACAACTCTTCTGCTCTGTGATTATTAATTTCTAATGTTTCAAATTTATTCTTGAGATTGTGTGAACCATAGTAAACTATGAATAACATTAGAAGAATAGGCATTCCATAAAACTTAATTGTACTCACAAGAAACCTACACTTAGACCAAGATGCAGTTATTACAAAAAAGCATCCCTGAATGTGTTAAAATGAGGAAAGGTACGCATGAGGATTTTATCCTTTCACCAAATGTATTCAATCTGTATGTTCAACAAATAATCTGAGGAAAAAAAATGATTATATGAAGAAGAATGTGGCATCAGGATTGAAGAAAGTCTCATTAATAATTTGGGATATACCAATGATACAACCTTGATTACTGGAAGTGAAGAGAACTTAAAATACTTACTGATAAAGGTCAAATACTAGAGTCTTCAATATGGTTTGCAACTTAATATCATGAAAAATGAAGGAAAGATTGATGTTGCCAAAGACTTAATTTTGCCTGGATTCACAATCAGTGCTCATGGAAGCAGCAATCAAAAAATCAGATGATGTATTACAATAGATAGATCTGCTCTAAAAGGTCTATTTAAAGTGTTCAAGAACAAAGATCTCACCTTGACTAAGGTACATCTGGTCCAAGCCATAGAATTTTCAACTGCTTCATCTGCAATGAATATGGAAGTGTGGAGAATAATTGATTCATTAGAATTATGGTGTTGGAGAAAAAATATTGAAAGTATCATGGACTGCCAGAAAAGCAATTAAATCTGTCTTGGAACAAATACAACCACCACACTCCATAGAAATGAAGATGGTGAGAATAAGTTCCCCTACTTTGGATATTTTATCAAGAGGGAACTTTCCCTGGAGAAGGACATTAATGAAAAAGAGGGCAACCTGTCTTAGCAGAAATATCACAAGTGAGTGGTTTTAACAAGCAGAAAATTATTCTCTCACAGTTTAGGAGACTAGTGGTGGTGGTTGTGTGCTGTGGAGTTGGTTCCCACTCATAGTGACCCTGTATAGGGTTACCCAGGATGTAATACCTTAGAGGAGCAAAAAGCCTCATTCTTCTCCTGAGGAAGAATTGATAGTTTCAAACTGCTAACCTTGAAGTTAGCAACCCTAGTCATAACCACTATGTAATATCTTTACTTTGTTTCTTATTACTCAGTACCTTATGATTAAGGAAATTGATATCAATATCTCATGTAAGGCACAAAAACTGTTGTTGTTAATTGCTCTCAAATCGGTTCTGACTCATAGAGATGCTGTAAAGGGCTTATAAGGAGGCCACAAGTCCAAATTCAGAGTGCCAGTTCTTAAGGATGTCTTTTTCTTTTTGGCTCTAGGGATAGATCCTGGTCTCCTTTCAGCCTCTGTAGGACCAATATTTCTTGGAGATCTTCATACAACCTGACATCAATCTTCCTCTGGACCTAGGAGCTTCACTTTGCAGGTATTCTAGCTCCAACTAACGTATTCTGGCTCTTCTATCTTTGTGGTAGTTGTTGATAAGTTCCATAGAGTCAATTTTGACTAATAGCAACCCTCAATAGGGTCCCCAAGGATATGAACTGTAGATCTTGTAGTTGGCCATCCAGTGATTATCCTACAGCACCACAACAGTACTCCTTGTACTTCCCTCTTTCTCAGCTCAAGTCTGTATCCTTTTATCACTTGCATGCCACACTCTTGGTAATATCCCATAAATCAGTTCAGAATGGTGGGATTCATTGGTTTATCACAAGTCACATCATAGAGGATACTTATATCTCAACTTCCAAAACCTGAGAATTCTGACAGAGTCAAATTGACACAAACCCCTAACCATCACAGAACCCGGATGACATGAATTGACACAGTGACAGCAACAATGTTCTTAAACATCAGATAGTTTTAAGGATGAGTCAGGACCAGGCATTGTCCCATTCTGTTGTGCATAGCATCTCTGAGAGTTGGAACTGACTTGAAATCACCAAAGATTTGTGATTTCAAGTACCAAGACTAGAGTCATAGTACCAAGACTGTTGTTGTTGTTGTTGTTAAGTGCCATCGAGTCGGGTCCGACCCATAGCGACCCTGTACAGGGTTTCCGAGGGTGTAAATCTTTACGGGAGTAGAAAGCCTCATCTTTCTCCCGCGGAGCGGCTGGTAGTTTCGAACCGCTGACCCTAAGGTTCGCAGCCCGATTCGTAACCACTACGCTACCAGAGCACCAAGACTAGAGTCAAAAAATAACTGCAAATTATTTTAATATTTTAGAATTCATAAATATACCACCTAATATGGCTGAGATGACGTCTGCCTGTCTTGGCTTCTAAGGAACATTCTGGGTGTACTTCTAATACAGATTTGTTTGTTCTTTTTGTGATTCATGGTATATTTAATATTTTCCTCCAACACATTAACTCAAATGCATGAATCTTTCTATGACCTTTCTTATTCACTATCAAAATTTCACGTGCATATGAGGTTATGGAAATTATGGTTAGGATAAAGTGCACCTCAGTCCTCAAAGTAGCATCTTTGCTCTTCAACCCTTTAAAGAGGGCTTGTGCAGCAGATATGCCTAACTCAGTATGCCATTTGATTTCTTGACTGCTGCTTCAAGGAATGTTGATGGATGATTTAAGCAAAATGAAGTCTTTGACAACTTCAATCAATGAATGGCATTTATTGATCCAGTGGTGAGTACTTTTGTTTTTTTTTACTTTGAGGTGCAACCCATACTGAAGACTGTAGTCTTTGATCTCCATCAGTAAGGTTTTTAAGTCCTTACAACAGCAAGTAATGTTGTATCTTCTGCATGTCACAGGTTTTTAATGAGTCTTACTCTGATGCCATTTTCTTCATATAATCCAGTTTCTCAGATTATTTACTCAGCATATAGACTGACTAAGTAAGGTGAAAGAATATAACCCTGGTGCATACTTTTCCTAATTTTAAACCATTCAGTGGTCCCTTGTTCTGTTTAAGTAACTGCCTATTAGACTATGTATATGTTCCTCATGAACACAATTATGTGTTCCAGGATACTCATTCTCCATAATGTTGTCCATATTTTGTCATTATCTAAACAGTCTAAAGCCTTTGTGTAGTTAAGAAAGCACAGGTAAACAAACATCTGTTTTGTATTCTCTGCTTTCAGGCAAAATTCATCTGACACCAGCAATAATATCCCTCATTCCACAGCCTCTTTTCAATCCTGCTTGAACTTCTGGAAGTTCTCTATAAATGTATAGTTGCAGCCATTTTTATATAATCCTTAGCAAAATTTTACTTGCATCCAATATTAATGATAGTGTCTGATGATTTCCACATTCTGTTGGATCACCTTTCTTTGGTATGGATCCCTTCCAGTCAGTGGGCCAAATTTTTTTGCTTAAATGAGTGAGTGCCTTCAGAATTGCATCAGTTTGTTGACAGATTTCAATTTGTGTCCCATAAATTCCTGGTGCCTCATTGTTTGCTAATGCCTTCAATCCACTTTGGACCTCTTCCTTCAGTATCATTAACTTTTGATCATACCCTACCTTGAAATGGTTGAACATTAACCATTTTTTGGTACAGTGACCCTGTGTATTCTTTCCATCTTCTTTAATTTCTGTGTCATTCAATATTATGACCATTGTTGTTGTTATTAGGTGGCCTCGAGTTGGTACCAACTCGTAGCAACCTTATCTACAACAGAACTAAACACTGCCAAATACTGGGTCAACCTCACAGTTGTTGTCACGCTTGAGTCCATTTATGCTGCCACTTTGCCAATCCATCTCGTAGGGGTCTTCTTCTTTTTCTCTGACCCTCTAACTTACCAAACATATCCTTCTTCAGCAACTGGTTTCTCCTGACAATATATCTGAAGTATGAGAGATGAATCTTGGCCATCTTGGCCTCCAAAGAACACTCTGACTTCACTTCTTCCAACACAGATCTATTGGTTCTTTTGGCAGCCCATGGCACTTTCAATATTCTCCTCCAACACCATAACTCAAAAGCATCATTTCTTCTATGGTCTTCCCTATTCATTGTCCAGTTTTCACATGCATATGAGGTTATTGAAAATACCATGGCTTGGGTCAGGTGCACCTTAGTCTTCAAGCTGACATTTTTCCTCCTTCAATATTGTAAGTCATGGCTAAAATTTTAATTCAGTTTTCTCAGCTTGAGAAATGCTGAGTGTGTTCTTCCTTTTCTGTATTAAAGTAGTCTTTTTGTCCAACTTTTTATCCTAACTGAGAATTTTGTTTTCTACAGGGATAAGGTGTTGTTGTTGCTGTTAAATTTCAAAGAGTCATCACTGACTCATAATGACACTGTATAGAGCTTCCCAAGAATGGTTGGTGGGTTTGAACAGCCAAGCTCACAGTTAGCAGTTCAGTGTTTAACATACAGCCCTACACCAATGCTCCTGAATTAGATTTTTTTTTGTTTTATCCAACTTCTTTCCTGTGAATCTTGTTTGGATTTTGGATCAGGTATGTCATGTCTGTTGTTGTTTTTCTGAAGTGCCTTCGATTTGATTCCCACACATAGCAACCCAGTATAGGGTTTCCAAGGAGCAGCTGGTGAGCTTGAACCACTGACCTTGCAATTCAAATAACTTCGCAGATTGCTGCATTAGCCCATTGCACCATAATTTCTTGAAGGCCCTAGACCACAAGATCAGTGGTTCAAACTCATCAACCATTCCTTGGAAACCCTATTCAGGGGTCACTATGGTTAGGAACCAACTCAGTGTTACTTAATGGCAACAATAACAACAAGAAATAACTTAGGGAAAGTTTTCTCTGAAGTCAAGTCAGGACATAGGAGGAATCACAGCAAAGGTATATCAACATAATATATTGTTAACGAATGGTCTTAAGGAATATTCCTTTCATGATAAGGATGTAGACACATGTCTCATGGAAAAAACCTTAAATTGTTGAAGGTTTCACTTAAGCAAGACATTTCTAAAGAGTCTTGGTGTTAATTTTTATGAACAATCTCTGTCTCAAAGAATATTTTCCATCAGTTTAAAACAGTTTTATTACCTATTCTGAAAGTATATATTGTAAGCATTCTGATATTATTATTGCAAATTTTGTACACAAATGTTTTCAGTGGTGTGAATCTTAACAAGCTATGGACAACATTATGGAAAATGAGCATTCAGGAACACTTAATGGTATTGCAGTAGCAAATCTATTGTGCAAGACCTCTTTGAAGTGTTGAAGAGCATAGATGTCAGTTTGAGGACTAAGTTACTCCTGGCATAAGCCATCATATTTTTGAAAGCATCATATACATGTGAAAGTTGGGCAATGAATAAAGAAGACTGTAGAAGAATTGATGCACTTGAGTTATGGTGTTGGAGGAGGATATTAAACATACAATGAAATGCAAAAAGAGCAAAAAAATCTATGTTGGAAGAAGTACACCCAGAATGCTCCTTAGAAGTCAGGATGGCCAGACTTCATCTCTCATAATTCAGGGGTATTATCAGGAGGGACCAGTCCCTGGAGAAAAGCATCATGGTAAAGTGGAAGGTCAGAGAAAAAGAGGAAGACCCTCTCATCTCAACAAGATAAATTAGTACAGTAGCATCAGCAGTCTCAAGCATAGCAATGATTATGAGTTTTGTGTGGGACTGGACAGTGTTTCCTTCTATGAGACAGTATCAAATCTAGGGCACCTAACAACAACAACAAAAAAAATATATCAAGGCATTTGTGTCCCCTGAAAAACCTTTCCCTCTTTATTTTAACATTTCTTTTTGTAATTTCTGTCAAAACTAACTAATGAATACTTTTATTGTAATCTCTTTATTCTCCTTGCTATAATGATCCTCCCCGGAGACCCATTATCTGCAGTGTTTAAGTTTTCATGTGCATAAACTTGTTATTTTCCATCTGTATGTATTTCTGTTGTTGTTAATTTCCGTCAATTGGGTTCCAACCCATAGCTACCCTGTATTGGGTTTCCAAGGAGCAGATAGCTGCTGAGCTTGAACTGCCAAACTACCAGTTCAAAGTGACTTTTCAGTCCAGCGCATTAACCCACAGCATCACACCAGCACTCCATCATCATCAGAAGTTGTCTCATCTTTTTCGCCCTACTGTTAATATTCAGTGCCATTAACTCATAACAACCCTATACACAACAGAAAAACATATTATCTAGTCTTTTGTCATCCTCACAATTGTTATGCTTGAGTCCATTGTTGCGGTCATTGTGTCACTCCATCTCCTTGTGGGGAAGGGGTGGTCTCCTATATTTTTCTGATATTACCAAGCACAATATCACTTTCCAGGGATTGTTCATCCTGATAACCTAATCAGTGCTAGATTTCAGTATGAGCTGTGCAAGTATCATCTCCTTTCTAAGAAAAAAAAATGAAGTTCAGGACATGAGTAATATGTATTGGGAAGAATATGGCAAACACATTCGGCTGGATCATGATATTGCAATAGGGTATATAATAAGAGAAATTCTGGAAACTAGCAGATTGGTGAAAGTTAATGTTCTAACAAAAATGCATGAAGTCCTCCCAGAAAATAATTAAATAAATAAATATTTTGAAACATTGATACAAAGGCTGCCTGCATTGAATATGGTGAAGATGCCAGAACTTCTTTGTCACTGAATTGACTAGAAGTTCATAAAAGAGAAATGTTAGAATGAAACTACTGTTTTGGCCTATAAAAAAAACTATTTAAATGGCTCATATTTTAACAAAAAGTTATTTCCACTTTAAAACATGAGAAATGTTTTCTCAATATATGTATATATATATAAAACTCACTTTGAGAATTCTAAAGACTACCTTGTTATCTCCATATTTCTTTTCACGTGTTTATGGGCACACGTGATCTGAATGCTACTTGTCATTTATTTTTTTCTTTCTGCCCTGCCTAGAAGTGTTATTTGTTGCAGACCATGTAAGACTAGTCAGAGGTTCAAGGCCCTCTAGGGCTGAGTGTAACAAATGAAGCCACTGGCAGTTAATGGAAAATTGCTTTCATCTTAATATTCAGGTATATATATTAAATTAATACACTGGAGCCTTTGAAAATCCACAGATAAATGTGATATTTTCCTAAAGCCGAGACTAAAGGTTGCAAGGTTAAACCTTTCTCCAAAGGATTAACTAAAAATATTTTAGCTACTTCTTGGTTCTTTGTTCTATAGACAAAGAACCCATCCTCCCTAATCCCTTTTCCAGGTGCAGCCCATTCACCTGGGTGTCTCCTGCAGAACTCTCACCTTCCCCCAACTGACCTCAGGGGCTATAGATATGTTAATTGGGCCTGAGAATCCAAGTTGCTGGCCTGGGATTCGAACCAGTGAAGTACAATGTAAAGTTACCTGAATGTCTGGATGTTAGCTGTATCCTGTTTTAGTCCCTCCCAGCTTGGTGTGAAACTCCTCCCCTAAATAAAGCAGAGGCCCGGGCCTCCCCAGGTGTGCATTACTGGTTGGAAGGCATGGAGTAAAGATTGCGGTACATTATGGGTTAGAAGGCATGCATTAAAGATTGCAGGGCAGTGAGTCGCTGCCTGCAGAGGCCATGATGCCTGTAGTCCCAAGCCTGCCCACCAGTGATGTATCCACCCTGGCTTTGGGGTGCCTCATTGTCTCCCTTCTTCTGTTTGTCTGTGTATTCTTTCGCTATCCCTATCGCCGCTGGATCTCCACTCCTCGTGAACCAAAAACTCGTGACAACTATGTCGAGGTCAGACCCCGACAGTTATTAAACATTATTTCTCCTCTTTCCTTTCTCTTATATAACTTTAATACCACAGGTAAATCTTACTCTGTTTTATTAAATACAAGACTGAAGACTACATATTTTTTTAAGTGAAGAGTTTAATTTTAATTTAAAAAATATGAATCCCTTACCATTAAACTTAATACAGTTCACAACTTCATTTTTTGCGTTGCTTTTAATATCCTCAGAAGCAAATTATATTTTCTGATGAAAATACAAGTGACTAATTAGGAACAATCTGGACCAAATGGTTTGCCAATATAGTTAATTTTAATTTTTGAATGAAATACATCTTTTTGCTCTCTCTTTTCTCCATAGACTGCCTCTTCATTATTGAAGGAATAGCTAAGTTTAAAAACTTTTTTTTTTTAATTTGATAACCTCATAACAATGACACATAGTTTAGAGATCAAAATTTGCATTATATTTCATTTTAAGACAAATTTATTAACATAATTCTGCTTTATTGACAAGTATAAAGCATTACATGAATTTTAGTTCAGGTAGAAGACCTGAAAGTAATCCTAGATTCATTTTGTTTATGTCAGTTTTCAATTAAAATGAGGCAGTGATTTAGAGGTTGTAAAAAGGGTGAGAGTGTAACACCTAACCTTGTCTTACTTCATAAGGAGGAAAGAAAATCAAACTCAAAATCAACCTAAAGCCTATTCCTATTAGGTAGGGATCTGATATGCCTACACTCTCTTTCTTCCTTTATCAGGTCTCAAACCAACTATCCCTTCCATATTAAGCTCACTTCTTAGTTAGGTTTGGTAATTCATTATAATGGCCACACAGAACTCATAGACCATACTCATCATTACAGGGTTTGGGGAAGTTATCAGATTATAATTCAGGATTAGATATTGTCAGGATACAGCTCTTTGTTCAGGACAGCCTCTTCTCAGCTGTGCCCATAGGTTGGCCTCTCTCTGACCCTAGGTCTCTTGACTTGACCTCTTCTTATTTGGCAATGTTACAAAGCTCTTTTGTTGTTGTTGTTGTTGTTGTTGTTAAGTGCCATCCACCCATAGTGACCCTGAATAGGGTTTCCGAGGCTGTACATCTTTACTGGAGCAGATCGCCTCATCTTTCTCCCGCAGAGCAGCTGGTAGTTTCGAACTGCGACCTTCCAGTTAGCAGCCCGATTCGTAACCACTATGCTACCAGAAAGCTCTTTTAGCATTGTTTAAATGTCCAGAATAGAAATGTATTTCAAATGCTTTTCAAAGTCTGCGATCGTTCAGAAACATATAGCCAGACATTTTTTTTTTTCCACAGAACTGTTGTGTAGTAGTCAAACACTTAAAACTTTTCAACATACTCCTCATACCAAGATAATAACATATAAATGAAAGATATTTTAATGTACCAGACACTGAGAAGAGATAAATAAGCAAATCTGATATATGCAGACATTGGACAAAATACAAAAGAAATTTTCAATAATCATTGTTATTATGAAAGAAATGATAAACAAGTTGATTTTAAATACTAAATAATTAAATGTGAATGGTAATGTGTTTACAAACCCTAAACTAATGTGCCAGTATGCATGTGAGTAAACATCTTGAATTTTATCACTTTAAATATGTCTTTTGAAGAGCAGATTTTATTCCCTAGCAAGAGAAGAAAGCTACTATTGAAATGTCAGTATCTGATATGCTGTAGCAAGTCTCTAATTTGAACTTTCTAACTCAGAGAAAAATACTAATTATTTTAACATTCATGCAGAAGCCCAGAATATTCTATTTATATATATATATATATGACTTGATTATTCTAAGGTTTAAGGAGTAAAAAAAAAAACTTTTGTTTTTTTATGTATTTGGAGTTCTGGTTTGGTACTGTAGGATAAGCATTTAACTGTAAGGTTAACTTGAACCACAAGGCTGGGGGTTCAAACTCACCAACTGCTCATCAGAAACCTTTCACAGGATCGTTAGGAGTAGGAACCAACTTGGCAACCCTTAATGACAACTACAACAATGTACTTGAAAAATGTTAATGTTCAATTTTATTTTTTTCCAAAACACAATATTTAACATATATTGATTAATATGTTTCATATTCAGACTTATTCAGTTTAGGGATAATTTCTTATCTCACTTCTCCCCTAAAAATAGAAACTATATATTATATTACATTTATTTTGGTTGTTGTTGTTGTTAAGTGCCGTGGAGTCGGATCCCACTCATAACGACCCTGCACAGGGTTTCCGAGGCTGTAAATCTTTACGGGAGCAGAATGCCTCATCTTTCTCCTGCGGAACCGCTGGTAGTTTCAAACTGCTGACCTTGCGGTTCACAGCCCTATTTGTAACCACTATTTTATTTTGGTTACACTTCCTAATAAAAGCTTGTTTTAACAAATAATTATTTTCCTCAGGAAAAGTTATATGAACTGCTAAGTGTGGGTCAATGAAAGACCAGGTGATCAATGAAATTTTGGAGTTCTCAGTAAGGCAACTACTGGAAATATTATGTACTTAATTTCCCGCATTCCCAAATGGATAATTGAAATATTGTTGTTAGTTGGTAAAAGTCACACAGCAGTTTTCTGACCTGCAAAATAATGGCCAAGGTGGGTAAAATAGAAAGTGGTTTGTTTGTTTTTTAAATGTCATCTAGGTGTTTCTGACACATACTGACTCTTTATTGGGATTCTGAGGCTGTAAATCTTAGTGGGACCAGAAAGCCTTGTGTTTTTCCTGAGGAGTGACTGGTGGACTCAAACTTCCTTTATTATGTTTCGGTGTTCATACTTATCCTACAAAGCCACCCCTACAAGTAAAAGGTCAGTATGGTAAAATAAAATCCTGGTGTGGCACTATAAGATAAGTACTTGCCTGTAAGGTTGGTTTAAACCGCAAAGTGGTTGGCTCAAAATCACCAGCTGCACCTTGGAAGCCCTATATAGGGTCTTTACGAGCCAGAACGGACTTGGGCACTCCATGACAACAAATGGTAAAAATAGAGTCCTGGTGTGATACAGCATGATAATGTACTGGACCACAAGGTCGGTTTTAACTGCAAGGTCAGTGGTTCAAACCCAAAAGCTGCTCCTTGGAAACCCTATAAAGGGTCACTATGAATCACAACTGACTTGATGGCACTTAACAAGAACAGCAATGGCAAAAATGGACAAGTGTAAGTCTCTGAAATTACCCTATGCCTAGAGAGTAAATCAAATGCAATGCACTTTATCAGAAGAAATTGAGATATTAGTGCTGTCATAAATGTTCCATGATATAACATCCATTAAACGACCTTGGGAAAAATCAGATGATGACAGATGATGATGAATTAAAGTAGACTTGACTAAATGATAGACTTAGTTACACCTGCATTGCATGATTTACGATCCACAGTCTTCTGGTATATGATATGTACTTACTAATTCCTTGTGTGTTTACTTTTCTGTATCCAAACAGTAAGGTGGATATAAAGCAGTTTTCATTTATTTTTCTCAGTCAGCAGTGCATATTTATTATTTACAGTCCTTCTGTGGCAATGTAGGATAAGCATTGGTCAGCTAACTGTAAGATTGGTGGTTCAAGCCATCAGCCACTTCTGGGGAAACCCTATATAAGGTCACTATGAGTTGGAACTGACTCGACAACACTTAATCAACACCACCAACATATAAGGTTACCTTTTCTGTTCTTAACCAGGTTCACAGTGCGTTTATTGACCAAGACATTCTAAGAAACCTCAGAAGACACATAATGATGAGCAAGAAGTGGCAAACTACTAAGATCCTTAAGAGACACATGAGTCACAGATAGTGCAGTTCCTGTTATATTGGGAAAATATTTGGGAATTGAGGTCTAGGGATACTTGGTAACCCATTCTAAGATATACAGATTTCTTCTCTAACTATTTGCTTAATTTGAAAGAGGCACAGTATTTTCTGAACCAATATATAGATACTGTGTAAGAGGCATAGATGTATACACAGCCATGTTGCTGTTGTTCCAGCAAGTTGGTTCTCACTCATAGCAATCGTATGTGCAACAGAATGAAGCATTGTCTCATCCTTTGCCATCCTCACAGTTGTTATTATAGTTGAGCCCATTGCTGTTACCCCTGTGTGAATTAATCTCATTGGCAGGATTCCTATTTTTCACTGACCTTCCAGTTTACCAAACATCATGTCATTCTCCAAGGACTAATCCCTCCTATTAATATGTATGAAGAAAAGGGAACTCTCCTCAACTGACTTCAAAAGGGAATTCTGGCTGTATTCTTCTAAGACAGATTTTATTATTTTTCTTTAAGTACTATCAATATTCTTTGTCAACACCATAATTCAAGTTCACATATTCTTCGATAGTCTCCTTTATTCACTGTCCACCTTAGACACACTTATGAGGCATTGAAACCACCATGGCTTGAGTCATACTCACCTTAGTCATCAAACTAACATTTTTTTCATCTTTAACTCTTTTTTTTTTATGTTTTATTGTGAATTATGTGATAGTTTACAGGCGATAACATTAGTTTTACTTCATCCTATCATTTATCATTTCATTGCCATTGTTACAATCACCT
>NW_006409017.1:556833-563808 GCF_000296735.1 Chrysochloris asiatica | reverse complement strand
ATCTTAACATTATTTCCCACCTTTGCCCCATTCCAACCTTGTCTCAATCCCTGTATCCCAGAGCCCTGTTTTTCCCAGGTTGTGCATAAATCATTCTTTAACTCTGTCCCACTTAGCCCATGCCTAATTGTTCTCCCACCCGCTTTGTTCTTCCATTCCCCTCCCCCTTCTTGTATATTGCCCAACTCCATAGCACCCAAACTATCCTGTGTCTATTCCCTACCTTATCCTTCCCCTCCCTCACCACACCCCCCACATCCCAGTAGCCAGCAATGCCACCCTTTAGTATGGATACTTTTTCTTAGACTTTTACACTAGTGGATCTTTGAAGTATTTCTCCTTTTGTGACTAATTTTACTCAACATAATGTCCTCAAGGATCATCCATGTTATGTGGTAGCTTGCAGCTTCCTTGTTATTCTTCAAGGTATCATAATATTTCATTGTGTTGTATGTACCACATCCATTCTTCAGTTGATGGGCACTTTGGCTATCTCCACTTCTTTTCTGTTGTAAATAGTGCTGCTAGGAACATTGGTGTGCATATATCTTCTTGTGTTGTGGCTCGTTTTTTTTGTGGGCAAATACCAAGTAGAAGGATGATTACTGAATCTTAAGGTATTTCTATTTCCAACCTCCTGAGGAAGCATCATATTGCTTTCCAGAGATTTTCGACCATTTTTAATGCCACCAGCAATGCAGGAGTATCCCAGTCTCTCCTCATCCCCCCCAGGGTTTTTTTTCCTCTTTTTTTTTTTTTTTTTTTTATCATTGCTGCTGTTGCTGGTGTCAAATGATATATCATATTTGTTTTGATTTGCATCTCTCTAATGGCTAGTGATCATGAACGTTTCTTCATATGTTTGTTAGTTGCCCATATCTCCTCCTTGTTGAAGTGTCTGTTCATGTCCTGAGCCCATTTTTTTAATTGGGTTATTTGTCTTTATCTTGTAGAGTTGTTGAAATGAGTCTCTTGTCTGATGTGTCATTGCAAAATATTTTTCCCATTCTGTGGGTTCCCTTTTTCTCTTCTGGTGAAATCTTTTGATGCACATAAGTTATTAAATGTTAGTATGTCCCAGTTATCTATTTTCCCTACTTTTGTTTGTGTGTAGTTTTCAAAATGTTTGGTAGTCTGTATATTCCCTGAATTAGTGCCCTCACATTTGTCCCTCTTTTTTCATTGATGGCCTTCATAATTCTGGGATTCACATTTAGGTCTTTAATTCATGTTGAGCTGGTTTTTGTAAAAGGCATGAGGTGAAGATCTTGTTTCAGTCTTTCACATATCATTTTCCAGTCCTGCCAGCACCATCTGTTGAAGAGACTATCACCTCCCCATGCAATATATTTAGGTGTTTTGTCATAAATCAGTTGGCTGGATGTAGATGGGTTAATTTCTGGATTCTGTTCCATTGATCTTTGTGTTTTTTATTGTATCAATACCAAGCTGTTTTGACCGTTGTAGCAGTGTAGTAAATTTTGAAGTCACGGAGTGAGAGGTTTCCAACCTTATTCTTCTACTTAAGCTGTGCTTGGTTTATCCTGGTTCTCTTTCCTTTCCATATAAAGTTTGTGATAGTTTTTTCCATCTTTTTGAAGAGTATCATTGGAATCTGGATTGGGATTGCATTGTATGTATTGATTTGTTCTATAGTTTTAGTCTTTTCTACTCATTTGTTTTTGCTCTAATCTTTATTATTTCTTTTATTTTGGTAGCTGTAGGTTCCATCTGTTGGTCTGTTTCTAATTGTTGGAGATGCTGTGTTAATGTATTAATTTTGCTTCTTTTTTCTTTTTGGATATGTGTATTTATTGCAATAAATTGTCCTCTCAGCACCGTTTTCACCGTGTCTTGAAGAATTTAGTATGCTATGTTTTCATTCTCATTTGTTTCTCGGAACTTTGTGAATTCACGTTTAATTTCTCCTACTACCCAGTTGCTTTTCAGCAGGGTGTTATTCAGTTTCCTTGTATTTGACTTTATTTCCTTGGTCTTCCTATTGGTGATTTCTACTATGATAACATTGTGGTCTTAGAAAATGCTTTCTAGTATTTTGATATTTGTACATTTATGGAGGTTTGGTTTGTACCCTAAAACATGGTCTAATCTGGAGAATGTTCCATGTGCACTGGAAATGAATGTGTAGTGTGCTATTGTTGCATTGAATGCTCTGTACACATCTATGAGGTACAGTTGGCCAATTGTGTTTTTTAGTTCTTCTATGTCTTTGTCAAGTTTCTTTCTGTTTGTTTTATCCATTTTGAAAGTGATGTATTAAAATCACCCACTATTATTGTAGTTTCATCTATTTCTTTCTTCAAATCTATTAGAGTGTGCTTTATATATTTTGGAACTCTTTCATTGGGAGCATAGATATTTATTATGGCTATGTCATCTTGTTTAATTGTCCCTTTAATCATGAGATAATGTCCTTCTCTACTAGTATGCTGTGTTTCACCTTAAAGTTTATTTTTTCAGAGATTAGTACTGCCACTCCTGTTTGTTTTCTTATTGTAATTAGTATATTTTTTCCATCCTTTTACTTTTAATCTGTCTTTGCCTTTGTGTTTGAGATGTGTCTCTTGCAGACAGCATATTGAAGGATCTTGTTTTCTTATGTATTCTGCCACTCTCTGTCTCTTAACAGCTGCATTTAATTCATTTACATTCAGTGTAATTATCAATAGGTATGGATTAATTGCTGCATTATGCTTGTTTTTTGTGATGTTGCTGCTTTCTTTGTTTTGTGTGTCTTCCTTTGTTGAGTTCATGCTTTTTTGTGTTCTTTCAGGTTAATGTTCCCATGTTCTTCCTGGATTTTCATTTTCTTTGTATGTTGTGAAGTGCTAATTTTCTTTGAGGTTGTCTTACAGTTCATTAACTTTTCCCTCCATTTAGTGTAGTCTGTTTTATCCTGTAATCTACCTGACCTTCTCACCATTGGATCTCTGTTCCTTCGTGTTTAACTTCTTTTACATTGTAATTGTTTTGATCATAGACTGACCTCCTAGATCCTCTAAGTTTATTCTTATAGTTTTATTGTGTTCTTGATTCTTCCTTCTGTCAATTTAATTCTGGGAGGTGCTGCTACTTATGTCAATATCTCATTGTTGTCTGTTGTTGTTGGTTCTTAATCCACAGAACTCCCTTCAGGATGTTTTGTAACACAGTGTTGGCTTTAACAAAATCCCTTAGCTTCTGTTTATCCTGGAATGTTTTGATTACACCGTTATATTTGATTGATACCTTTGCTGGATTAAGGATTCTTGATTGGCACTTTTTTTTTTTCTTTTGGGGTTACTATATATCTCCCCATTGCCTTCTTCCTTGCATGGTTTCTGCTGAGATATATGAGCTTAATCTGATTTGCTTGCCTTTGTATGTAACACTTATGTTTTCCCTAGCTGCTTTCAGGAGTGTCTCCTTATCTTTGATTTTGGAGAGCTTTGTTATGATTTGTCTCGGTAATTTTCTTTTGGGGTCTATCCTTCCTCAGGTTCATTGAGCTTATTGAATGTTTATCTTTTCACTTTTCAGGATGTTAGAGAGATTTTCCTCCAGCAGTTCTTCAACAATTACTCTGTGGACTTGTGTGATTCTTCTTGTTCTGGAATGCCAATAAGTCTTAAGTTATTCCTCTTCACGTTGTCCAGCATGAATCTTAGACCTTCTTCAGATTTTTAAAATCCTTTTATGTGTTTATTCTTCTATCTTAGTGGCATTGTGATATTTGTCTTCCAGCTCACTGATTCGGCCCCCTTATTTTGGGTAGCCAATGTCTAAGGGGGTGGAAGTGATCCTTGCTGTAAAGATTTGGTCCCTTTTGTGAGCTGTTGCATCCATAAATATAGGTAAAGTTCATCAAATTGTAGCAGTTTATTTCCCCCACCCTCCTTCTTTCTTCTTTTAGTCAAAGTCTGAGTATCCAGCCATCAAAGTCAGGTCAAGTGGGTACTATCTGCAAGTATGGGTGTTCTTGCTCATCTCCCCTCACTTCATATTAGCTGGATGCTTCACTGTCCGCTTTAGTCCTCTGTGGCTATGTCATTGCCTCTGTGCCCAGAAGTCCCCAGGTCTTGCCATATTGCTGGCTATCCAGGTCTCCACCTGGGTTCAAAAGGGTATGCTGAATGTGGTCTGGCTTAGCTCACAACTTCAATGCTGTTTTTTCCCCTCTTTCCCTTTTCAGTGACCAACGTGGTCACCAGCCAGACCACATGCCTGCTCATGTATTCTTCTTGAGTCGCAGTCTTGGAAGTGGGTTTGCTCTGAGGGGTCCCAACCACTTGCCCTGATGGCTCCTGGGCAAAAAGCTTACTTATTCATGTAGTAATCAATCAGACTGCCATTATTGTTTCAGATTTTTCCTGCCAGTCTTTATTTTACAGAATATCCTCTGTTCTTCTAGCCACTCCAGGCTGGTCTACTCATGCTTTCCAGTGGGAATTTCCTACTTCAGTCAGTTCTGGATGGAGTTCTGGATTCCACCTATGGTCTTGTGAAATGTAAAAGCTCCACAGGAACCCTCTTTCACTGGCCAACTTCTAGCCCCCTTTAAGGTATTACAATTAGTTAATGACTAATGACAGACTGACAAGCTTTCTGTAGTGATGATTGTGGCTATTCCTTTCTCCCCTGCCCAAAGTGTCTATTTTATAATGGTAAGCAAGGGAAACCTAGTATCTTAACATTATTCCACTCATTTACCCCTTCAAACCATGACTCAATCCCTGTATCCCAGAGCCCTGTTATTCCAAGATTGTGAATGCATCATCATTTACCTCTGTCCCACTTAGCCCATGCAAACCTGTCTAACTGTTCTCCCATCAGCCTTGTTCTTCCATTCTCCACAACCTTCTTGTATATACACCGCCCACCCCCTCCCCGCACCCAAGATATCCGGTGTCTATTCCCTACTCTGTGCTATATCATCCCCCCCTTGGTAATTTTTCTTACTCTTTTAAAATAATGGCACTATGAAGTATTTCTGCTTTTGTGACTGACTAATTTCACTCAGCATGATGTCCTCAAGGTTCATCAATGTTATGCGGTGGCTTGCAGCTTCCTTATTATTCTTCAAGGTAGCACAATATTCCGTTGTATGTATTTACCAAAGTTTGTTTATCCATTCTTCATCTGATGGACACTTTGGTTGTCTCCATCTTTTTGCAATTGTAAATAGTGCTGCTATGAACATTGGTGTGCATATATCTTTTCGTGTTATGGCTCATATTTCTTGTGGTAAATACCAAGTAGAGGAATAGCTGGTTCATAAGGTATTTCAATTTCCAGCCTTTTGAGGAAGCACCATATTGCTTTTTAGAGTGGTTGGACCATTTCGCACTCCCACCAACAATGTAGAATGATTCCAGTCCCTCCACATACTCACCAGCATTTATTGTCCTCTACCATTTTGATCTTTGTTGCTATTTCTGGTGAGAGATGATAGTTCATTGTTGTTTTGAGTTGCATCTCTCTAATGGATGATGAGAAAGAGCTGTAAAGATCCATTGAAAATCGTAACATAGAATGTACAAAGTATGAATCTGGGAAAATTGGAAATTGTCAAAATTGAAATGAAACACATAAAGATCGATATCTTAGGCATTAGTGAGCCAAAATGAAATGGTGTTGGCCATTCTGAATCTGATAACCACATAGTTTACTATGCTGGGAAGGACAAAATGAAGAGAAATGGTGTTGCATTCATTGTCAAAAGGAACATATCCAGATCAGTCTTGAGGTACAATGCTGTCTGTGATAGGAAAATATCCATGTGCCTAGAGGGAAGCCCAGTTAGTTATCACCATTATTCAAATTTACACACCAACCACAAAAGCCAGTGAGGATGAAATAGAAGAATTCTACCAACTTCTTCAATCTGAAATTGGTCAAACATGCAATCAAGATGTATTGATCATTACTGTTGATTGGAATGCAAAGACTAGGAGCAAAGAGGAAGGATCAGTAGTGGAAAATATGGCACTGGTGATGGAAAAGATGTTGGAGAATGCATGATAGAATTCTGCAAAACCAATGATTTGTTCATTTCAAATACCTTCTTCATAGAGCATAAGAGAAAACTATACACATGGACCTCACCAGATGGAATACATAAAAATCAAATTAATTACATCTGCAGAAAGAGATGATGGAAAAGCTCCATATCATCAGTGAAATCAAGGCCAGGGGCAGACTGTGGAACAAACCATCAATTACTTATATGCAAATTCAAACTGTAGTTGAAGAAAATGAAATCAAATCCACAAGAGAAAAAATATGATGTTAAGTATATCCCACCTGAATTTAGAGATCATCTGCAGAACACATTTGATACATTAAACACTAAAGACTGAAGACCAGAAGAGTTGTGGGATGACACCAAGAATATCATATGTGAAGAAAGCAAAAAGGCATTAAGAAGACAAGAAAGAAGGAAACGGTCAAAGCAGATGTCAAAAGAGTCTCTGAAACTTGCTGTCCAGTGTAGAGATGCTAAAGCAAAAGGAAGAAATGAAGAGGTCCAAGAGCTTTACAGAAAATTTCAAAGATCAGATCAAGAAGATAAAGCCAATTTTTACAACAAAGTATGCAAAGATCTGGAATCAGAAAGCCAAAAAGGAAGAACATACTCAGCATTTCTCAAGCTGTGGGAGCTGAAGAAAAAATTCAAGTCTCAACTTTCATTATTGAAAGATTCCCTGGGCAAATTATTGAATGGTGCAGAAAGCATCAGGAGAATATGGAAGGGATACACAGAGTCACTGTCCCAAAAGGAAATGGTTAATGCTCAACCATTTCAATAGGTAGCTCATGATCAAGAGCCAATGATACTGAAGGAAGAAGTCCAAGGTGCATTGAAAGAATTGGCAAAGAACAAGGCACCAGGAATTAATGGAATAAAAATTGAAATCTTTCATGAAAGTGAGGCAACACTGGAGGAACTCACTCATCTCTGCCAAGAAATTTGGA
>NW_006409017.1:551017-552048 GCF_000296735.1 Chrysochloris asiatica | reverse complement strand
CTTTGATCTTCATCAGTAAGAGGACTTCAAGTCCTCTGCACATTCAGGAAACAAGGTTGTGCCATTGGCATATATTGTCATTATTGTTAGGTGCCAGTGACATTGCTCTGACTCATAAAAACTCTATGCATAACAAGATGAAACACTGCCCAGTTGTGTGCCATCCTCACACTTTTTCTAATACTTGAGTCCCTTGTTTCTGCCATTGTGTCAGTCTATCTCCTTGGAAATCTTTCCCTTTTACTCTAACCCCCTACTTTTCCAAGCATGATGTCCTTCTCCAGGAACTGATTCCTCCTGGTAATATAATCGAAGCATGAATCACAAAGTCTCTCTAGCCATCCTGACTTCTAAGAAGCATTTGTCTACACTTCATCCAAGACAGATGTTTGTTCTTCTGGCAGTCTATGGTACTTTCAATGTTCATCTCCAATAGTATAACTCAAATGCATCAATTCTTCTACAGTTTCCCTTATTAATTTCCAACTTCCCTGTGCATATGAGAGTACTGAAAATATCATGGCTTTATGCCAGCCACACCCCACTCCTCAAACAAATGGATATTCAGGCAAAACTTGCTTTTTTTCTTGCTGGTTCTGGATCTTGCATCTGGCTCCTCCTCCAACCTCTGAAATTTGAGAGCAGTGTACTGTTATATTGTTTGCCTGCCTTCCTGGCTGCTGGACCTTTCTGCCTGCCTGTCAACCTGTCTGCCTCCTGGATCTGCCTGTAAGACCTGGTTCATCTCACCCAGACTTGGAAATGCTGTCAGCCTGTCTGCCTACTGGGCCTGCCTGCCAATTTTGGTTCACCTGACATGGACTTGGCACTCTCCCATCTGTACAATTTTGAGTCATTTCCTTAACATAAACTTTTATTTACATATATGTACATATACAAATTTCACTGGTTTTAGTTCTCTAGAGAACCCAGCCTAAGGCACTATTCTTCACAATATAATTAAGTTTGTTATGATCCACAAAGTCAAATGCTTTTGCATAGTCAATAATGTGAAAGTATACATCTTTCTG
>NW_006409017.1:549354-550732 GCF_000296735.1 Chrysochloris asiatica | reverse complement strand
ATGCAACAACCGTTATCACGTTTCCTACTTATGTTTCCTGTTTACATCCAACTCAGCTTCCTTTCCCTTCCAAATTTTGTTCTTAAGTAAATGTTATCCTTTTGGTTTTTAATTTTGACTATTCCAGTGTGGACATATCTTACTAGTGTTGTTGTCCCCTCTATATACCCATCTATTTCTTGGTTGAAAATTGGGCTGCAAGGATGAGTTCATTTCTTGATCTAAAGTGTGGTGGATTGTCATAGTCTCAGGTTCCTCCAGACTGTTTCTGACTGGTAAGTCCAGTCTATTTTTCTGTATTTTGAGTTTTGTTCTGAGTTTCTCCTACTCTATCCAGGACTTCTAATTTTATTCCTCCAAAGCAGTTGGTAATGGTATTAGGGTACCATATAGTTCTTCTAGGCTTAGAGTTGTGAAAAGTGAAGTTCACATTTTCCATTAGCACTTTTGTCTAATTGATTCCAAGGATATGCAATTCTCATGACTTTTCTTTCTTCTTCACATAGAGACACCAGTAACTACAACTGAGATGATCAAACATACATCAAATTGCATTGATAATTATGATGCTTGGAATAAGGAAGCTGGAAACAATGAGGAAGGATCATTAGTTGGAAAATATGGCCTTGGTGATAAAAATGATGCTGGAAATCACAAGATAGACTTTTGTAATATCAATGGAAAAATTCATTGCAAAAAAACTTTTCAAAACATAAAAATAACTATACACCTGGAATCACAACTCATCTGTTATTGTCATGCTGTTGTGGACTTTGTGTTGCTGTGATTCTGGAAGTTATGCACCAGTAGTGTAAATGCCATCAAGGTAACCAATGGTGGACATGCTTCAGATGAACTTTCATATTAAAACGAATTAGGAAGGAGAGATTACCTATTTCTGAATATTTAGTCAGTGAAAACCATATAAATATAAACATTGTCAGAGATCACAGGAAGATTGAATATTAAACATGATGAAGAACACCAGAATACTATTTAGATATAGTGATGGAAAGTGAGATCCTCATATTGGAAGGCACACAAAATACGACTGGGGAAGTACTGCCTTCTCAAAATAGAGTTGACCATGAAGAAGTGAATGGAGCATACTTTTCAGAATCTACATATGGTGATGGGGCACAACTGAAAACTAGGAGAAACTGCTATAAACATCCATTAATAATCAGAACATGAAATGCATGAAATATGAATTTAGGAAAATTAGAAACTGTGAAAAATGAAATGTAATACTTAAACAAAGAAATCTAATGCATTGGTGAGCTGAAGTAGACTGTTTGACCATTTTGAAACTGACAATCACTTGATTTACTATGCTAGGAGTGACAAATGGAAGAAGAGTGGATCCACATTCATCATC
>NW_006409017.1:547455-548706 GCF_000296735.1 Chrysochloris asiatica | reverse complement strand
GGTCCCCTCAGGGTAAACTCCTTTCCAAGGCTAATGCTCAAGGGGAATACATGAGCAGACATGTGGTCTGACTGGTGACCACATTGGTCACCTATAAAGGGAAGTGAGGAAAAAATAGCATTGAAGCTGTGAGCTAAATCCAACCAGGTTAAATAGACTCCTATGAACCCAGGTGGAGACCTGGTTGTCCAGCAGTTTGGCAAGACCCGGAGACTCCTTGCACCAGAGTCAGTGACATAGACACAGAGGACTAGAGTGGAGAATGAAGTTTCCTGCTGATAAGAAGAGAGGGCATATGCACAAGAACACCCAAACTTGCAGATAATACCCACTTGATCTGGCTTCAATGGCTGGATGATCAGAACACAACTAGAAGAAGAAAGAAGAGGGGAAAAAAAAGAATAGTCTGATACAGTTTGATGAATTTGACCTAAACCTATAGATGCAGTAGCTCAAAAGAGGGAACAAATCTTTACAACAAGGATCATTCCCACCCCCTCAATACACAGGGTAGGCAGGGATGGGCAACTTGGACATTGGCTACACAAAATTGGTGGGAAGCTTACAAAAGGCAAGAAATGACCGGGTTGCAAGCTTTCAAGAGGGAGCCTAGATCCAAGGGGCTCACAGGAAGATTGAATCTTCACTGAGTAGTATCCTATCTGTCTGTCTGGGTGGGACTGATTAAAGGAGACGGGGCTAGCACTCATGTGGTATAATAGTGAATAGTAGTTATCAAGACTGACTGTGAGGGTTGGAAATGTAAAGATAGACATTTTTTTTAGTAAAAGGAGGGGAGTGGTTGACTTTGCAGTCTAGGAACGGAAGCCCCTGGGACCATCAAGGGAGAAGAGCAGAATGTGGGACCCTACCCAGAGAAACAGTGATGGAGGCAGAGATGATGATGTGGAAAAATGGAGTGGCTAAGAACTCTAGACCCAGAAAGGGAGAGGGTCTGTGTGCTGACAACCAGGGGCAGGCTTGTGGGGAGTAACTATTGGTTGATTGATGATGCATCCAGGGGATTGTAACCATAGCAATGTAAAGCTATAAGATAGGGTGAATGTAAAACTAATGTTCTCCCATGTAGTCTATCATGTAATTCACAATAAAACACACACACACACACACACATTTCAAGATGTATCTTGAAAAACATTGCTGTCTTTTATAGGTCAATAAGGAGCTCTGGTAGCATAGTGGTTACAAACCGGGCTGCTAACTTCAAGGTCAGCAGTTCAAAACTACCAG
>NW_006409017.1:534548-544639 GCF_000296735.1 Chrysochloris asiatica | reverse complement strand
CCTAACAACAATCATCATTAATGTCAATTGTGCTTAGGATTCAACTCTATCTGAGTCATACTTAAGTTTCTTTCATACTGATGGGTTTATCTTCTGGCACTACATTAGACAATGTTTTGCTGCTATTCCTAATATTTTCAAGAACTAATCCTTCAGAAGTACACTGCATAATCCTTCTTCCTAATGTGTTCTTATTCTGGATGCTCCCCTGAAACCTGTCCACCTTGGATGACCCTGTTGGTATTTGAAACACCCATGATATATTCTAAACAGAGTGACATGTAATTCAAAGCAGTATGACACACTGATAGGCAAGTCAGAGTACATACCCATACATATGTTGTTGTTTTTAAGTGTCATCGGGTAAGTTCCACCTCATAGCAATCCTAAGCACAACAGAACAAAACATTGCCTGGTCCTGCACCATCCTCAAAACTGTTGTAATGCTTGAATCCATTGCTGATGCCACTGTGCCAACTCATCAAGTTGCTCTACTTTATCAATCATGATGTCTTTATTTATACACATGTATATTTGGTGAAATATGTACATTATGTCTTATATGAGATTATGCTTTTCTACTAATGATCATTATTCAGCAATAAGATAATTTTTTTATTATATAGATGCACTTCTCTGTCAGTTTGTTTATCATTCTGTTTGATGGATTTTATATTGCTCTGATTCTGGTTGCTATGCAACCAATATTTTAAATATCAGAAGGGTCACCCGCAGTAGACAAGTTTCATGTATGCTTCTAGAGGCAGACAGACTAGGAAGAAGGAGATACTGATGATTTCTGAATATTTAATGACTGAAATGCTTACGGATAGCAGTGGAACAATGTCAGCACCAAAATACTGAAAATTAAAACCTGATGAAGAGCACCAGAATATTGTCAGACATAGTGCCAGAAGATGAGTCCATCAGCTTTGAAGGGACTCAAAATGTAACTGTGAAAGGGGCTGTCTCCTCAAAAGTAGAGATGACCTTGATGACATGAGTGGAGTAAAGCTTTCAGGACCTTCATTTATTGATGCTGCAAAACTCAAAATGAATAGAAACAGTAGTAAATGAGAACATGGAATGTAGGAAGTAGGCATCTAGGAAAATTGGAAATAGTGAAAAATGAAATGGAATGGCTGAACATAAATACACTAGTCATTAATGAGCTTAAATGGACTGATACTGTCTAAATTTAATATGACAGTCACATGGTTTACTATAAAGGGGATGAGAAAGTGACGAGGAATGGTGTCATATTTATCAACAAAAAGAGCATATCAAGATGTCTTGAAGTATAACATTGATTGTGTTAAGATAATATGCATACACCCACAAGGAAGACTGGTTAGTACCATTATTATTCAAATGTACACTCCAGCCACTAAAGCCATTGATGATGAATTTGAAGAATTCTATCAATTTCTTCAGTCTGAAATGGATCAAGCAAGCAATAAAGATGGGATGATAATTTCTGGCAATTTAACGGTAAAGGTTGGAAACAAAGAGGGAGGATCAGTATTTGAAACATAATGCCTTGGTGATCTCATGATATAATTTTGCAAGTTCAATAATTTATTCATTGTAAATACCTTTATTAAGCAACATAAAAGATGACTGTACACATGGACCTCACCAGATGGAATATACAGAAATCAAATTGACTACATTTGTTGGAAGAGATGGTAGGAAAATTACATATCATAAGACAAAACAAGGCCATGGGCAGACTGTGGAATACAGCATCAATTGCTCATATATAAATTCAGATTGAAGCTGAAGAAAATCCAAACACGTCCACATGAGTCAAAATATGAACTTGAACATGTCCCACCTTAGTTTAATGACCTAATTTGATGCATTAGACAAAAAGAAGAAAGACTAGAGGAGTTGTGTGATGACATCAAGAACATCAAACAGGAAGAAAACAAATGGTCATTAAGAAGAGACGTATATTTGTGCCCACACCAAATAAAAGTGATCCACCTGAATGTTGAAATCATAAGACAATGTCATTAATATTGCATGCAAGTAAAATTTTGCTAAATAAATACAAAAATGGTTGCAGCCTTACATTTACAGAGAACTTTTAATGTTCAAGCAGAATTGAAAAGAGAATGTGAAATGAGGGATATCATTGCTGATGTTAGATGAATTTTGCCTGAAAGCATAGAATACAAAATAGGTGTTTACCTGTGCTGTATTAACTATTTAAAGGCTTTCTATTGTGTGGATCATGATAAGCTATGGGCACTTAGCTGTGCTCATGAGGAACTTGTACATGGACCAAAAGGCAGTTGTTCTAACAGAACAAGGGAATTCCGAATGGTTTAAAATTAGGAAAGGTGTGCACCAAGGTTGTATTCTTTCACCACACTTATTCAATCTGTATGCTAAACAAATAATCTGAGAAGCTGGATTATATGAAGAAAAATGTGACATCAGGATAGGAGTAAGACTCATTAACAACCTGCAATATGTAGATGATACAATATTGCTTACTGAAAGTGCAGAGGACTTAAAATACATATTGATGAAGATCTAACACCACAACTTTCAGTACGGGCAACAGCTCAATGTAAAGAAAATAAAAATCCTCACCACTGGACCAATAAACAACATCCATATAATTGGAGAAAAGATCGAAGTTTTCAAAACTTCATCAACACACATGGGAGCAGCAGCCAAGAAATCAAACAATGAATTGCATTAGGCACAAGCCTTCATTAAAGTGTTGAAGACCAAAGATGTCAGTTTGAGCACTAAGATGTGTTGGACCCAAACAATGGTACTTTTAATAGCTTCATATGCATGTGAAAGTTTGTAGAGTGAATAAGGAAGACCTTAGAAGAATTGATTGTTGTTGTTGTTAGGTGCCATCCAGTTGATGCCGACTTATAGCGACTCTATGTACAACAGAGCAAAACACTGCACAGTCCTGGGCCAACCTCACAATTGTTGCCACGCTTGAGCCCCTTGATGTTGCCACCTTTCCAATGCATCTCACTGGGGGTCTTGCATTTGAGCTATTGTGTTGAAGGGGAATACTAAAGGTACATGGATTGCCAAAAGAACAAACCAGACTGTGTTGGAAAAAGTGCAAGCAGAATGGTCCTTGGAAGCCAGGACGACTAGACTTTGTCTCTCATAATTTGGACTTAATATCAGAAGGGACCATTCCCTGAAGAAGGATATCATGTTTGTTAAAGTGGTGGTAAGAGAGAGAAAGACACTCAGTGAGATGGATTGGCACAGTGGAAGCAGCAATGGGCTCAAATATAGTGGTGATTGTGATGTTGGCACAGGACTGGGCAGGATTTCATTCTGTTTTGCATAGAGTCCCTCTGAGTCATTACCTACTCAATGGTATCTTAGGCCAATAAGATGCAAAATATGAAGGAACAAAGTTATTCTGAAAATTTTAAGTCAGATTAAACAATATTGATATTACAAAGATCGTTATGATGAGGAAGATGGGAAAAGTGTTGGAGAGATATATCAGGAGTTTGAAAGGGTAAGATAATCTTACAAAGACAGATAAAAATAGTATTTTTATAAATCAGAGGAAATATCAATAATAAAATTTCTAATCTGTCCTCCTGTAAAAATACTCAATGGTTTTGAGTTAAGACATTAGTCTATCAAAATGATTTACTATATCTCACATTCCAGTATAATCTAGATTTAATTCTAAGAGTTACTTTATGGAATGTAACAAGTAAGTTTACGGTAACCACTTAAGCATAATTACACTAATGAAAAATAAGAATATAGTGTTTGCCTTATAAAATCAATTTGATATTAAGTGCCATAGAGTCAGTTCTGACTCATAGTGTGACCCTATATAGGGTTTCCAAGGAGTGGCTGGTGAGTTTGAACCACCGACCTTGTGGTTTAAACCGTCCTTGCAGTTCAGTGCATTAACTTATAAATATAGAAACAAACACACATACATATACACAGAAAATCCACAGTTTTGGTACTTACATTTTAAATTAAAAAAAAAAAAAGAAATAAAAAATATGGAAAAAAACAAAAGGAAACAAAGTAAAAGGATAGGCTGAAATAAGGTCTACATATGACAAGAGTTCTATACAATTTAAAATAAAATTCAAAAATCATTAAAATATTTTAGTTAAATATGTTTAGTTATATTCAAAATATCCATTTTGCATAAAATGCTATGCATAGTATCAGCCAACAAACCTAATTGAAACACATATAGCAGATGGTTTAACACTGAAAATACTCTGCAAAACTCCTAAATATAATTACCAAGATCATAACATAATAGAATGATTTGGAAAATATACAATCAAGTAGTATGAAAAATAGCAAAAATATCCAAAATAGATGCTCAAACTCATTGAAAATCAAATAAGGATAGATTGAAACAGTATGGAAATGCATTCCTCATTACAATGACAAGAATAAAGAAAAATAGTAGTGAAATTATACAATATCATAAATGTTGAATGATACAGACATTGGTATATATTGGGGGAAACAGAAATCAATTTGGGTTTTCAAGAAATAGTTTGCAATATAATAGTCTGGTATGTTATGTATATTAATGCAACAGATATGCAATGGTTATTGTTTTCTTGATTGGGTTCCAGAGGAAATAAATATGAAATGGCAAAGGATTATACAAAATATTTGTTATATGTTTTTAAAACAAGAATATTCACATTTGCTAATGTTAGAATAGTTCAGGATTTTGAAAAGGGTGTGCAATTGTGGAGAATATTTCTTTGGAGATACCTGCTGTGTGCTTTTCAGAGAGACTGTTATGAACTTTCTGATCCTTAGCTTCCTCATATGACTATGAAGCTAATAACAATATCTATTTATAGGATTGTTGTTGTTGTTAGGTGCCATCAGTTTGGTATCGACTCATAGTGACTTTATGCACAGCAGAATGAAACACTGTCTGATCCTGGGCCAGCCTCACTATTGTTGCTATGCTTGAGCCCATTGATGCTGCCACTTTGCCATTCCATCTTGCTGGGGGTCTTCCTCTTTTACACTGACCCTCCACCTTACCAAACATGATATCCTTCTCCAGTGACTGATCCCTCCTGGCAATATGTCAAATATGAGAGACGAAATTCAGCCATCTTGGCCTCCAAGGAGCACTCTGGCTGCACTTCTTCCAACACAGATCTGTTGGTTCTTTGGGCAGCCCATGGCACTTCCAATATTCTCCTCCAACACCATAACTTAAATGCATCAATTTTTCTATATTATAGTATAGCAATGGAGATAAATGTGATACTATGTTTAAAGTACTTAGTTCAGATCTTCCAAAACAAAATCCAAATCCACTGCCATCACATTAATTCTTATTCATGTTGTTGTTGTTAGGTGCCACCGAGTTGGTATTGACTCATAGCGCCCTTATGCACAACAGAATGAAACAATGCCCTGTACTTCATCAACCTCACAATTGTTGATACACTTGAGCCACTGCTACTGCCATTGTGTCAGTTCATCTCCTGTGGGTCTTAATCTGTTTCATTGACCCTCCAATTTATGAAGCAGTATGTCCTTTTCCAGGGAAGGATCCCTCCTGATAATATGTCTGAAGTATTAGAAACAAGTGAGACCAACCTGTACTCTAAAAGGCATTCTGGCTGTATTTATTCCAACACTGAATTGCTTCTTCTTTTGACAGTCCATGGTACTTTTTAATATTATCCTCCAAAACCATAGCTCACATACATCAATTATTCTACTGTATTCCTACTCAAACTAACTCTATAAAGGGTTTCTAAGAAAGTAAATGTTTAGAGAGCAGAGACTCATGTTCTTTCCATGAAGCAGCTGTTGTAGTTGTTCTTAGGTCTCTTTGAGTTGGTACTGACTCGTAACAACCTTAAGCACAACAACAAAAACACTACCTGGTCTTGTGCCAACCTCACAAACATTGATATATATGAGTGCATTTTGCTGACCCTCCATTTTACCAAGCATGATGTTCTTCTATAGGGACTGGCCTGTTCTGATTATATGTCTGAAGTATGAGAAATGAAGTCTGGCCATTGAGGCTTCTAAGGAGCATTCTGTTTGTATTTCTTCCAACACAGTTTTGTTTGTTTGTTTTGTAGTCCATGATAATTTTAATATTATTCACCAACACCATAACTCAAAGGCATCGATTTCATTATGGTCTTACATTCACTCTGTCCAACATTCACATGCATCTGAGGCTATTGAAAATACCATGGATTCGATCAAGTGCACATTAATCTTCAAACTGACATCTTTTCTCTTAAACAATTTAGAGAGGTGTTGTGCAACAGATTTGCCAAATACAATAAGTCATTTGATATTTTAACTATTGTTCCATGAGTGTTGGTGATTGATTCGAATAAAATAAAGTCTTTGAAAACTTCAATCTTATCTCCACTTATCTTGATGTTATTTATTGGTCTAGTGGAAAGGATTTTTGTTTACTTAACATTGAGATACAACCCACACTGAAGGCTGTGGACTTTGATCTTCATTAGTAAATATATTAAGTTCTCGCTTTCAGCAAGTAAGTTTTTATCATCTGTATATTGCAGGTTGTTAATGAGTCTGCCTCCACTCTTGATACCACATTCTTCATATAATCCAGTTTCACAGACTCTTTGCTCAGCAAACCATTTGAATAAGTGTAGTGAGATGATAAAACACTGGTACACATATTTTCTAATTTTAAACTAGTCAATCACTTCTTGTCCTGTTCTAACAAATACCTCTTGGCTTATGTACAGATTATCATGAGTACAATTAAGTGTTCTTGAATACTCATTCTCCACAATGTTGTCCATAGCTTATCATGATCCTCATAATTAAAAGCCTTTACTTAGTCAGCAAAGCACAGGTAGATTTCTTTCTGGTGTTTTCTGCTTCTAGTCAAGTTAAATTTGATGTCCTCAATGAAATCACTCATTACATCTGAATCTAGCCTGAGCTTCTACCAGTTTCTTGTCAATGTACTGTTACTGAACTTTTGAGTTATCTTTATCAAATTTATTTACATATTATATTAATAATTTTGCCCAATGATTTCCACATTCCATTTTGTCACCTCTCTTTAGAATGGACACTAATATAAATTCCTTCTAATCATTTGGCCAGGTTGTTGTCTTCCAGCTTTCTTGGCAGAGATGAGTGAGCTCCTCATTTGATGCATACATTTATTGAAATGTTTCAATTTATATTCCATCAGTTCCTAGATTTTTATTCTTTGCCTTCAGTGCACCTTGAACTTCTTTCAGTATCACTATCTCTTAATCATATGATACCTCTTAAAATGGTTGAACATCAACCATTTCCTTTTGTTAGGGTGACTTCGTGTATTCCTTCCATATGCATTATTAAATGTTGCCCATGTTGTTGCTGGAGTTAGGTATCATCCAGTTGTTACCTACTCTTATCAACTCTCTGCCTAACAGAATGAAACAATGTGCCAACCTAACAATCATCTCTACATTTGTGCTCATTGCTGCTTCTACTGTGCCAATCCTGATACTCTTCCTCTTGATACACAGAGTTCTTCCTCTTTTTCTCTTGCCCTTCATTTTACCAACATGACATCACTCTCCTGGGATTTATTCCCTCTGTCTCTTATGATTGAAGTGTGAGAGATGAAGTCTGGTCAGTCTGTCTTCCAATGAACACTATGGTGGTACTTCTTCCAACATAGATCTATTTGTTCTCTTGGAAAACTATGGTACACTCAATATTCTCCTCCAACACCATAACTTAAAAGCTTCAATTCTCCTATGCTCTTCCTTATGTGCTGTCCATCTTTCACATGCATATAAGTTTATTGAAAATACCATGGCTTTAACCAGGTGCATATTACTCCTCAAACTAGCATCTTTGCTCTTAACACTTTAAACAGGTTTTGTGCAGCATATTTGCCTAATACAATATGCCCTTTGATTATTTGATTGCTGCTGCTAATAGTGTTTATGGTTGTTCTGAGAAAAAAGTTGTTTTTGACAACTTCATTGTTTTCTCCATTTATAAGGATGTGGTTTATTGGTCCCTTGGTGAGTATTTGTGCCTTTTTTACATTGAGAGGCAACCCATACTGAAAGATATGGTCTTTCATTTTCCTCAGTATTTTAGGTCCTCCTAGCTTTCAGCAAGCAAGGTTGTGTCATCCTCATATAACAGGTTGTTAATGAGTCTTCTTCCAAACTTGAAGTCACATTTTTCTTTGTATAAACCAGGTTTTCATGTTATATTCTCAGCATACAGATTGAATAAATATGGTGAAAGAATACAACCCTGGTGCTCACCTTTCATAATTTTAAATAGTTCAGTATTCCCTTGTTCTACTCGAACAACTGCTTCTTAGTCTATGGACAGGTTTGCCACGAGCACAATTACGTGTTCAATAATATTCATTCTTCACAATGTTGTCCATAGCTTGACATGATCCACACAATCAAAAGTCTTTGTGTCGCCAATAAAGCACAGGTTAATATCTTTCTCATATTCTCTGCTTTCACCTAAAATCTATCTGAAGTCATCAATCACATATCTAGTTCCATGTCCTCTTCTGAATGTAGCTTGAACCTCTTGAAGTTCTCTGTCTATAATATGTTTTTTATAAAGTTGTTCTCACATGGGTATCAGTGATATTGTCCGATGATATTTGTTTTCCATTGGGACACCTCTCTTAGGAAGTTGCACAAATATGGATCTCTTCTAGTCAATTGGCCAGGTGGTTGGTTGTCTTCCAAATATCTTGGTATAGATGAGTGAGTGGCTCCATTGCTTTATCAGTATGTTGAAAGATTTATATTTGTATTCCATCTATTCCCAGTGACTTGTTCCTTGACAGCACGTTCAATGCACCATAGACTTCTTCCTTCAGTATCATTGCATCTTGATCATAAGCTACCTCTTGAAATGGCTGAACATCAACTTTTTTTTGTTTTGTTTTGTTATAGTGACTGTGTATTCCTTTCATCTTCTTTTGATGCTTTCTGTGGCTTTCAATATTTTGCCCACAGAAACCTTCAATATTACAAGGCAAAGCTTGAATTTTTCTTTTGTTCCCTCTGCTTAAGAAATGTTGAATGTGTTCTTCCCTTTGGGTTTTCTAACTCCAGGTCTTTGCAAATTTCATTATAATATTTGACTTTGTCTTCCTGAGTTAACCTTCGAAATTTTTATATTCAGTTCTTTAACCTCATTTCTTCCATTTGTTTTAGCATTTCTATGGTGGAGAGCAAGTTTCATAGTCTCTTCTAACACCCATTTTGGTCTTTTCCTTCTTATGTGTATTCTTAATGGCCTTTTGCTTTCTTCCTGTATTGTGTTCTTGATGTCATCCCACAACTCTTCTGGTCTTCAGTCATTAGAATCTAATGCATTAAATCTCTTCTTCAAATGACTTTGAAATTCAGGCGGGAAATATTAAAGGTCGTATTTTGCCTTTCATGGATTTGTTTTAATTTTCTTCAATTTCAGATTGAATTTGCATAGGAGCAATTGATGGTCTGTTCTACAGTCTGCCCCTGGCCTTATTTTGGTTTATGATATGGAGATTTGTCATTGTCTCTTTCCACAGATGTAGTCAGTTTGATTATTGTGTATTTTTTTCTGATGAGGTCCATGTGTATAGTTAGTTTTTTTGTTGTTGTTGTTTAAAAACAAATATTTGCAATGAAGAAATCACTGGTGTTGCAAAATTCTGTCATGCAATCTCCAGCACCATTTCTATCACCAAAGCCTTATTTTCCAACTACTGATCCTTCTCTTTGTTTCTAGCCTTTGCTTCCAATTAACAGTAGTTGTCAATACATCTTAATTGCATATTTGCTCAATTTCAGACTGAAAAAGTTGGTAAAATTCTTTAATTTCTTAATCAGTGTCTTTAGTGATGTGATTTTCTGATTCATAAGGGCCAATTTAGGTTCACTAATGCCTGTTGTTGTTGTCAGGTGCCATCGAGTCGGAATTGACTCATAGTGACCCCATGAACAGCAGAGTGAAACAGTATCTGATCCTGGGCCAACCTCACTACCACTGCCACACTTGAGTCCATCAATGATGCCACCTGGCCAATCCATTTCGTT
>NW_006409017.1:532754-534216 GCF_000296735.1 Chrysochloris asiatica | reverse complement strand
ACTTTAAAAAGTTCCTGTGCAGCAGATTTGCCCAATGCAATACATCGTCTGATCTCTTGACTGCTGCTTCCATGAGTGTTGATAGTTGATCCAAGAAAAATGAATGCCTAGGATATCAATATTTATGCATTCAATTTCCTTTATGATGACTTCCAATTTTCCTAATTTCATAGTTTCTGCATTCTATGTTCTGATTATTAATGGATGTAACAGCTATTTCTCTTCATTTTGAGTTTCCTCTCATCAGGTAATGAAGGTCATGAAGGTTTTACTTCACTTGCATCATCAAGGTCAACTCTAGTTTGTGGAGGCAACTCTTTCCCCAGTTGTATTTTGAGTGTCTTCCTACCTGATGGGATCATCTCCTTCCTGACACTATATCCAACAATATTCTGGTGGTCTTCATCATGTTTCAGTATTCAATATTCTGGTGCTGACTGTGTTCCACTGTTATTCATAAGGTTTTCAGTGACTAATTTTTGGGAAGTAGTCTATTTCTCCTTCTTTCTAGTCTGTCTTCATACGGTAGTTCATTTGGAACCTGTCCATTGTGCGTGACCATGCTAGTATTTCAAACACTCATGGCACAGCTTCTAGAATCACAGCACACAGAAGTCACCACAGTATGCCAAACTGAAAGACAAGTGGTGGATTTTGTCCACAGAATCTCTCAAATTACAAGTCTAGGCTTGAATTTTTCTTCAATTCTTTCACCTTGAGAAATGCTGAATGTGCTTTTCTTCCCTTTTGGTTTTCTAACTACAGGTCTTTGAACATTTCTTCTTGAAAATTTCTATCCAGCTATTTTATATTTTAATTTCTTCAATTTACTTTAGTAGCTCTACACTGAAGAATATGTTTTAGTGTCTCTTATTACATCAGTTTTCATCTTTTCCTTCTATCTTTTCTTCTTATTGACCTTTTGCTTTCCTGTATGATGTTCTTGACAGCATCCCACAACTCTTCTGGTCTTCATTCATTAGTGTCTAATTCAATATACTATTATTGTGATGATATCTAAATTCATGTGTCATTTGTTCAAAGTCATATTTTGGGTCTTGTGGACTTGTTTTAACTTTCTTCACTTTCAGACAAACTTTAATATGAAAAATTGATGATCTGTTCCGTAGTTGGCACCTTGCCTTGTATTGGCTGAGGACATGGAGCTTTTCTACCATCTTTTTCAATAGATGTAGTCAATTTGATTTATTTGTATTTTAGCTGGTGAGTTCCATATGTATTGTTAAATGGCGTGGAGTTGGTTCTGATCCATAGCAACTCTGTATAGGGTTTCCAAGGAGCAGCTGGTGAGCTTGAACCACTGATCTTGCAGTTCAAACGGCTTTGCAGTATGGCACATTAACCCACAGTGCCACACCAGAACTCCTTTCATGTGTATTGTTGTTGTTGTTGTCAGGTGCCATTGAGTCTGAACCGACTCATAGCAACCCCATGCACAGCA
>NW_006409017.1:530123-531623 GCF_000296735.1 Chrysochloris asiatica | reverse complement strand
TTCCACGGCCTCTTCTGAATCCAGCTTGAACCTCTGGAATTTCTCTGTCAATGTATGATTGTAGCCGTTTCTGTATTACCTTCATGTGTAATAGTCATTTATTATATTGTTTTAAAAAGTTATTTGCAATAAAGAAGTCATTGTTCTTACAGAATTCTATCATGTACTCTTAAGCATCATTTCTGTCATTAAGGCCATATTTTCCAGCTACTGATCCTTCCTCTTTGTTTACAACCCTTGTATTACAATAGCCAGTAATTATCAATACATACTGATTACATATTTGATAAATTTCAGAATGAGAAAATTGGTAGAATTAATTAATTTCTTCATCACTAGCTTTAGTTGTTGATGCATAAATTTCAATGGTGATTGTGTTAGGTTGTCTTACTTGTAGGCACATGGATTTTATCTAACACAGACAGAGTGTACTTCAAGATACACCTTTAAATGTTCATTTTGTTTTTTCTTTGTACATTTTTATTGTGATAGTTTACTTGGGGGAACATCAATTTTACATTCGTCATTTTATTCCAATGATTACAATCGCCTCTGTACATCACCATTCAACAGTTTTTGCTTCAATTCTATGTGGGTTTTTTGGGGGGTGGGGGGTAGGGGGTTGTTTTGTTTGTTTTTGTTTTGTTATTTTGGTAGTTGGGATGTACACAAAAACATTCAGGAATATATAAGCATTTAAACAATCAAAGGGCACATCCTGCAAGCTTGCCTCCAGGCAGCTGCCAGCACAGAGCTTTTCTCTGTCATTGAGTCTAGAGTCCTCAGTTGCTCTCTCTCTCTCCATGCCTTCATCTCTGTCTCTATCTCTGGTGTTGCTGCTTCTCTGGATAGGTATCCACATTCCACTCATGCTCTTCTCCCCTGACGGTTCTAGGGTTCTCTGTTCCTGGACTGTGATATTAACTAATCCCCTCTTTTTGTTACAAAGCTTCAATCTTTAGAGTTGTGACAGTCACAGTTAGTCATGCTAATAATTACTCACTGTTGAATCATGAGAATCTTGATCCCATTTCCTTTCACCAGAATCATTTGGACAATGTGAAAATTGTTCAGTGAGGATTCTACTTTCCCTCACACCCTCTGAAACTAAACTCCCACTTGAACACTTGTAAGCTAGCCACTTCATGCCTTTATAGCCCCTTTCATTTTAGGTAGCCAATATCTAAGCTGTCTGACTCTTTAAACTCTGTATACAGATGGGATAGCATTGATCTTGGATATGGAGACTCCTTCCCTCTCAATTGGTATTTTTATATACTACATCTATAATTAGGATGAGCCTGACCCAAGCCATGGTATTTTCAATAGCCTCATATGGATGTGAAAGCTGGACAGTGAATAAGGAAGATCGTAGAAGAATTGATGTCTTTGGACTGCCAAAAGAACCATAGATCTGTTTTGGAAGAAGTGCAGCCAGAGTGCTCCTTGGAGGCCAGGATGGCTAAGCTTTGTTTCTCATACTTTGGACATATTGTCCGG
>NW_006409017.1:522766-530023 GCF_000296735.1 Chrysochloris asiatica | reverse complement strand
ATTGTCCGGAGGGAAAAGGATGTCATGCTGGGTAAGATAGAGGGTCAGAAAAAAAGAGAAAGACCCCCAACGAGATGGATCGACCAGTTGACATCATTGATGGCATCAAGTGTGGCAGCGGTAGTGAGGTTGACCCAGGATCGGATATTGTGTTGTTCTGCTGTGCATAGGGTCGCTATGAGTCGGTTCCGACTCTATGGCAACTGACAACAACAACAACATCTATAATTATAGGTCAAGTTTATCGAATTGTAGCAATTTACACTTTTCCTTTTTTGGGCATTCTTTTGTGTCTTTCCTCACTTCATATCAGCTGGCACTTTGCTCTCAGCTCTGTGGATATGGCCTTATCCATGGGCTCAAGAGTCCACAGGTCTCATCACACTTCAGACCAACCAAACCCTCCCCTTCTCTCTCTCATCTTCAGGTCAACAGGACTCTATGGAACATGGTCAAACCTGGCCCATATTTTCATCGCTGACTTTCCCCTCTTCCACTCACCAGGAGTCCAACATGGTCACCAACAAGATTACATGCTTGCTCATGTGTTCCCTTTGAGTTTCAGTCTTGGAGGGGGATTTGTCCTGAAGGTTCTTGATTACTTGCCTTGATGGGTCTGAAATGAGCAATTTGCTTGTTCTTGTAGTAGCCAGTCAGATGGCCATTTTTTTTTTTTTTTTTTCCTGCTCATCTTTCTTTTAAGAAGTATCTTCTGTTCCTCTAGTTATTCCAGGCTGGTCTGCTTGTCCTTTCAAGTGGTAATATCCCATTTCAGAAGGTTCTGGATGGGGATCAGGATTCCACCTAATGTCATATAGACTACAAAGGCTCCACAGGAAGCCTATTTCTCAAGGCAATTTCTAGAAGCCATTCGAGGTATTTCAATCAGATATACACTGATGATGGACTTTCAAGCTTTCAGTAATCATGTTTCCCAATATTCTTTTCTATCCCATTCAGTTGTCTATTTTACAGTATTAGGCAAGGGAGCCCAACAATCATAAGACAATCAGATATCTTGACATCGTTTCCCATTTTTTACCCATTCTGTCTATGCTTCGATCCCTGTATCACCAAATTCTATTGTGACAAGGTTGAGCACACATCCTATTTACCTCTATTTCATTTATACCATGCAAAACTGCCTCTGTGTTCCCTGATCTACCTTGTTCTTCCATCCCCATCCCTCTTCTTTTCTACATCACTCCCCAACTCATGAACTATGATATCTCTATTACCTTCCCTGTGTTCTACTATTCCCTCCAGCCACATTCCCCCCATCCTCCATAACCAACATATATATATATATATTTATTATTTTTGTTAGCTTTTCTTTAAATTTTATAATAATGTTCTTATGCATTATTTGTCCTTTTGTGACTGAATAATTTCACTCAGCATAGTGTCCTCAAAGTTCATCCATGCTATGTAGTGATTTGCAACTTCCTTGTGATTCTTCAAGATAGCATTCCATTGTGTTTATATACCAAAGTTTTATATCCATTCTTCCGTCGATGGGCACTTAGGTTGGCTCAGTCTTTTTGCTATTGTGAATAGTGCCGTTATGAACATTGGTGTGTATACATCTACTCGTGTTATGGCTCATATTTCTTCTGGATATATGCCATGTAGAGGAATTATTGGATCATAAGGTATTTCTATTTCCAACTTTCTGAGGAAGTACTATAGTGATTTCCAGAGTGGTTAGACAATTTTGCATTCCATCAACAATGTAGCAGGGTACCAGTCTCTCCACATCCTCATCAGCCATCAGCATTTATTGTCCTTGTTTTGTTTTTGTTTTTTTTTGAACTTCACTGTTATTGCTGGTGTGGGATGGTATCTCACTGTTGATTTGATTTGCATCTCTCTACTGGCTAATGAAGCTATGGTAGCATAGTGGTTATGAATCTGGCTGCTTACCTCAGGATCAGCAATTCAAAACTTCCAGCTGTTCTTCAGGAGAAAGATGAGACTTTCTGCTCCTGTAAAGATTACAGCCTTGAAAACCTTGTACAGGGTTGCTATGAGTCAGAACTGACTCCATGGCACATAACAACCACCAATGGTAAATGACCGTGAACTTTTACTCATATGTTTATTGGCTGCCTGAATGTCTTCTTTGATGAAGTGTCTGTTCATGTCCTGTGTCCATTTTTAAATTGACTTATTTGTCTTTTTCTTGTAGAAGTGTTGTAGTTTCCCATAGATTTTAAAATTAGTCCCTTCTCTGATATGTCATTGCAAAAGACTTTTTCCTATTCTGTGGGGTTGATCTTAACTCATTTGGTGAAATCTTTTGATGCACATAAGTATCTAATTTTTAGTGTGTCCTAATGATCTATTTTGTCTTCTTCTATTGTGTAATGTTCACAATGTTTGTTTGCCTTGCATTAGGGCACTTAAATTTGTCCCTATTTTTCATTAATGACCTTTATAATTCTGGGACTTACATTATGTCTTTAATCCATGTTGAGTGGTTTTTTATATATGATGTGAGGTAAATGTCTTGTTTTAATCTTTTGCATATCACTTTCCAGTTCTGCTCACACCATCTGTTGAAGAAACTATGTCTTCCCCATTCAGTGTACTTTGGCCCTTTCAGCACTGCTTTTGCTGTGTGCCAAAGATTGTAGTATTTTGCGTTTTCATTCTCATTTGTTTCTAGGAACTTTGTGAATTCACATTTTATTTCTTCTACTACCCAGTACCTTTTCAGCAGGATGTTATTCAGTTTCCATGTATTTGACTTTATTTCCTTGGTCTTCCTATTGTTGATTTCTAATTTTTTAGCATTGTGGTTTGAGAAGATGCTTTGTAGTATTTTAATGTTTGTGAATTTATGGAGGTTTGTTTTACGGCCTAAGACATGGTCCATTCTGGACAATGTTCCATGTGCACTGGAAAAGAATGTTTATTGTGCTGCTGTTGCGTTGAATACTCTGTACATATCTAAGGGGTCAATTTGGTTGATTGTGTTGTTTAGATCCTCTGTGTCTTCGTCAACTTTTTTCTAGTAGTTGAATCCTTTTTCGAAAGTGGTGTGTTAAAATCTCCGACTATTTATTTTGATTTGTTAATTTCTTTTAAAATATATTATACTTTGCTTTATATATTTTGGAGATCTTTCATTCGGAGCACAGATATTTATTATGGTTATGTCCTCTTGTTAAATTGACCCTTTAATCATGAGATAATATCTATCTTTATCTGTTATGTTGGTTTTTGCCTTAAAGTTTATTTTATCAGAAATTAGTATTGCCACTCTTGCTCAATTTGATTGTATTTAGCTTGGTATATTTTTATCCATCCTTTAACTTTTAGTCTATTTTTGTCTTCGTGTGTAAGATGTTTTTCTTGTAGGCAATATATTGAAGGATCTTGTTTTCTTTTCCAGTCTAGCACTCTCTATTTTTTAACTGGTGCATTTAATCAGTTTACATTCAGTGTAATTATCCATTGCTGTTGTTGTTAAGTACTGTGGAGTTAGTTCTGACTCATATTGACCCTGTACAGGTTTTCCGATGCTTTAAATCTTTACGGAAGCAGAAAACTTCATCTTTCTCTAATGAATGGCTGTTAGTTTCAAATTTCCAATCTTGAGGTTAGCAGCCCGATAGGTAAAAATTAATTGCTCTTGTTACTTTTTTTTTGTGTGTGTGTGTGTGTGTGTGGTGAATCTGGTTTCTTTGTTCTTCATGCCTCCCTGTGCTTATTCCATGTTTTTTTTGTGTGTGTGTGTGTGTGTTCCTTCTTGTCAGGTTATTCAGAGTTTTAATGTTTCCATGTTCTTCTTGGATTTTCATTTTCTTGATATGTCATGAAATATTAATTTTCTTTCAGGTTACACTATATTCTATTAACTTTTTCCTCCATTTAGAAAAATCTATTTATTTCTACAATATACCTGACCTCCTCACCACTAGGATATCTGTTCCTTTGTTTATATTTTATTTCACATTGTAATTGTTTTGATCATAAATTGACCTCCTAAATCCTCTGAATTCATTCTTATAGTTTTGTTCGGTTCCGGACTCTTCTATTTGACAATTTATTTCCCGGTGGTGATACTAGGTATGTCAATCTCTGGATGTTGTCTGTTCTTGTTGCTTCTCAGTACAAAGAACTCCCTTTACAGTGTTTTGAAGTGCTGTATTGCCTCTGGCAAAATCCCTTAACTTCTGTTTATCCAGGAATGTTTTTACTACACGATTATATTTGATTGACAGCTTTGCTGGGTTGAGGATTATTTTTGGCAGTTTTTTGTTTGTTTGTTTTTCTTTCAGGGTTCTATATATGTTTCCCCATTGCCTTCTTGCTTGCATGGTTTCTGTTGAAAGCTTTTAGCTTAATGTTATTTGCTTGTTTTTATAAGTAACATTTCTCTTTTCCCTAACTGCTTTCAGGATTCTTTCTTTGTCTTTGATTTTGGAGAGCTTGATTATGATGTGTCTTGGTGATCTTCTTTTCCAGTCTATCCTTCCTGTGGTTTGTTGAGCTTCTTGAATGCTTATCTTTTTTCAGGATAATAGGGATATTTTCTTCCAGAATATCTTCAACTGGCTTCTCAAAAACCTGTGGGATTCTTCTGTTCTGGAATTACAATAATTCTTAAATTAATCCTCTTCATGTCATCCAACATGTATCTTAGACTTTCTTCAGATTTCTTTACCTTTTTTTCTTTTCTTTTTGCTCTTCTATCTTATCAGTATTGAGAGATTTGTCTTCTAGCTCACCGGTTATAGCTTCCATTTTGTCAGTTCTACTTCTTTGCCCTTTAAGTGTATTGTCCATTTCTGATATTTTATTAACCACGAGGTCAGCATTCGAAACTACCAGCTATTCCGCAGGAGAAAGATGAGGCGTTCTGTTCCCATAAAGATATACAGCCTTGGAAACCCTGTACAGGGTTGCTATGAGTCGGAACCAACTCCACGGCACTTAACAACAACAACAACAACAAATTGTTTTTAATGCTATATCTATCTTATTTTATTTTTCTTGAAGCACTTTCCTGACTTCTTCCTTATTGTTTTCAAACACTTTTTGAGATTTTTGATGCACTTCAGTAACAATCTCCTGAATTCCTTCTCAGACAGTTGCAAGATCTACATGTCTTCCTTCTACTAAAAATTCCATTGGCTGTAAGTTTTACAACTTTCTAAATGTAGTTGAGAGCTCTCGGACTGTCCCCTGAAGTCGCTTCACCTGGTATTCTGTGTTATTGCTGCAGAGCTTGCACCGCATGTCTCCGTAATTCACCATTAAGCCCCACCTTCCCTAAATGATGTTCTTCTTCTTCTTCTTCTTCTTCTTCTTCTTCTTCTTCTTCTTCATGGCGAAATTCATGCCATTTCTCTTCAATTTGTCATTCCCAGCATATTAAATCATGTCAGATTCAAAATGGCCAATATCAGTCCACTTCAGTTCATTGTTGTTGTTATGTGCCGTGGAGTCGGTTCCAACTCATAGTGACCCTGTACAGGGTTTCCGAGGCTGTAAATCTTTACCGGAGCAGAATGCCTCATCTTTCTCCCGTGGAACAGCTGGTAGTTTCGAACTGCTGACCTTGCGGTTCACAGACAGATTCGTAACCACTGCACTATTACTGCCTAGGATATTGAGTTTTATGCATTCCACTTCATTTGTGACAACTCCCAATTTTAGTAGGTTCATGCTTGGTATATTCCATTTCCCAACCATTAATGAATGTTTATAGCTGTTCTCCTCATTTTGAGTTAGGCCTCATCAAAAAATGAAGGTCCCAAAAGCTTGACTCCATTTATGTCATCATGATCAACTAAATTTCAAGTAGGTAGTTCTTCCCCAGTTTTGTTTTGAGTGACTTCCAATCTTAGGGGCTTATCTCTGTCACTGAATCTGACACTATTCTGTGCTATACATCAAGTTTAAATATTCAATATTCTGATGCTATCTGACAAAGTTCCACTGATGATTCATTAGGTTTTCAGTGATTAAAAATTTAGAAGTAGTTCGCCTTTCTTCCCTCCTTGACTGTCTTAGTCTGGAAGCAGCAGTTAGCATTAAATTGCAAGCATTTTGGGTAGCAGTTTTATGCCTAAACCACAGACCCCTTAGGACTACATTATTTCATGCCATTGTACAAAGTAAATTTTCAGCAAATCTCTCGTTATTAATATTCTTATGATTTTAATTGAATGAAATTACATGTGATATTACAGACTCTATTAAGCAAGATCTTCAATATTTAGTATAGAATAAATGGATTTCTTTAAAAATACATGCATACTAGTACTCTTATAATTTACTAAATATAGAGAAATCAGTTAACACCTCTTGGCATTAATTTCTTCATCTGTTAACATAGAATTCATGAAACTGCCCTCCCCATCTCACAGAGTGATTGTAAGAATTAAGAAATATATACAAATATGATGTATTATTATGATGCCCTATTCTTAGGACTGTAGGATTGTGACATTTCAATTTACAAAGTTGAAAATGTGAATTGCTGCTCACAAATAAACTTATTTAATATCCACACATTATAATGAATTAGGAATTATGTAGACCCATGTATATATTTGCATCAAATTTGGGAAATCAGTTATTATACTAAATAAATGGTTAAAATTCAAAGTATGGAAGCACATAGCAGCAACAATAAATGCTAGAAATTTCTTCAAAATAAAATATATGTGGATTTTGTTAGCGGCTCTTGTGGGTGCTTGATTGTTAGATGTGATCCAAGGTGAGAAGGTGACCTGTTGAAAAAATTAATACAAATACTGGGAAAATCCTGCTTATCTGCACCAGTCAAGGGGCAATGTCATAAGTCACAACCATTTATTCCTTTGATGCACCTATGGACTACATCAATTTCACATCTTTGAATGATGAAGAAGATAGCCAAAACATAGATTCCTGGTTTGAGAAGGCCAGTTTGGAGAATCATTTTCTTGGGAAGAATGGAACAGAACTTTTTCAGGGTAAAACTCCTCTGAGGAAGAATAATCGATGGCAAGATAAGGTCTCACTTTTGAGACAAGATGACAACACTTACAACAAAGAGTCAGAATAAGAAAAACCAGTCGGAACAATCTTTTCCATAAAATGCTTTCTCTTTCATGGAAGTTGAGGGAATGACATCAAGAAATACTCCAGCCCATCAACAGAGGAGATCTATTAGGCTTTCTGCTCAGAATGATGTGGAACAAAAACACCTTGTACGAGGAAAGATAGATATAGATATAGATATAGATATAGATATAGATA
>NW_006409017.1:516629-522146 GCF_000296735.1 Chrysochloris asiatica | reverse complement strand
TTACAGGGTCGCTATGAATCGGAACCGACTCCATGGCACATAAAAACAATAAATATATATATCAGACATATAATTTTTTTTTCCCTTTATACTGTGGCTTCAATGTTTTCTATCAAATTAGTTTTATAATTCTGCTAAAATTGCTACTTCATAAGTGAAGTTTACTGTAAATTAGTTGATTTTGCTTCCTTGGGCAATGTAGTAATATGAAAGTGATATTTCTAAAATATAATCCTTTCTTTGAAAGCAGTAGATATTAAAAATAAATTTGGGGTTATTTCTATATATAAACCTGGAAATTGTGTACTTATTTCCAAATGTAATTTTTGGAGAGTTCTAATCTTTGCAGAGTTCTCCAAATATTAAACAGCCTTTAGCTGTTTTTATCTTGTTGTCATGAAATTATTGTTTTTTAATTAAATTTCTTTCCTCGTTAAAATGGCTGATTACTTAAGCCTTCACACTTATAGACATTTATTTTTATTTTGAAAACATCCATGGCAATCCAATACTGAGATATCCATCCTTCCTAATGAAAATTGCTTTATACCTATACAATCTATAATAATTTCAACCTAACACAGAACCTAGCTATTAAGAGGCCCATAGTTTTAAAACTAGCTTTATAGGATGTATTAGGGACTCTCTTAGCATAAGGGTTATGAGTTGGACTGCTCACCTGAAGGCTACTAGTTCAAAAGTATCAGCCATTGCATGGAAGAAAGATGAGGTTTTCTGCCCCTATAAAGATTTACAGCCTTGGAAATCCTATACAGGTTTTCTATGAGTCGGAATCTACTCCACTGCACACAACCACCACGACCAACATACAGGGTGGATAAAGAAATTTTATGTTCAACTTTGAAACATATTCAAATGCAGATTATATAATTTCCTATTTAAAACAAGATGGAATAGTATAATAGTAGTTTCTCTTTCACTGTTTGTTGTTGTTAGGCGCCATCGAGTATGTACTGACTCATAGCAACCTTATGCACAGCAGAGCTAAACACTGTCTGATCCTGAGCCAGCCTCACTACAGTTGTCACACTTGAATTCTTCAATGCTGCCACTTGGCCAGTCCATCTCATTGGGGGGTCTTCCTCTCTTTCAATGTAGATCATTTAAATATAGATATACATAATATATGCTATGGAATGAGTTGTGTCTCTTTCTTAATATGTAAATTTTAATTATTACTTCTTTGTTGCAGTTCTTCATTCTATTTTCTGTTCTCCTCAAAATATTACAATCTCCTAAAATTGTCTTCTACCACTCCTCAGTTAGTTTGTCATAATCTGGTGGCTTGTGTGTTGTTATGTTTCTTCCAGGTATTTTAAATATCAACAGGATCACCACAGGTTTCAGTTGAGCTTCCAGAAAAAAAACACAGTAGGAAGAAGGCAAGATGAACTACTCCTGAATATTTAATCACTGAAAACCTTATGCATACCAGTGGAACACTGTCAGCACCAGATTATTGAATATTGAAAAGCATCAAAATATTGTTGAATATAGTGCTGGAAGATGAGCCCCTCAGTTTGGAAGACACTCAAAATGTGACTAGGGTAGAGCTGTCTTCTGAAAGTACAGGTGACTGAGATAATGCAAATGGAATAAAGCCCTCTGGACCTTCATTTGGTAATGGAGCAAAACTCAATACTAAGAGAAACAGCTGTAAAACTCCATTAATAATTGGAACATGGAATGTATGAAATATGAATCTATGAAAAGTGGAAATTGTCAAAAATGAAATGGAACAGATGATACCCAAGGCATTAGTTAGCTGAGATTGATTGGTATTGGTCCTTTTGAATCTGACAATAACATGGTCTACTATAACGGGAGTGACAAATTGAAGAGGAATGGCATTGCATTTATCATCAAAATAGACATATAAAGATCAGTTATGAGGTACAACTCTGTGATAGGATCATATATATATATGCCTACAAGGAAGATCAGTTAATACATTTATTCAATGTATGCACCCACCACTAAAGCCAGTGATGATGCAATGGAAGAAATCTATCAACTTCTTAAATCTGCAATTAATCAAATAGGCAATAAAGATGCATTGATAATTACTGGTGATTGGAATGCAAAGGTTGGAAACAAAGAGGAAGAATCTCTAGTTGGAAAATATGACCTTGGTGCTAGAACCAATGGTGGAGATTGCAAGATAGAATTTGGAAAGACCAATGAATTCTTAATTGCAAATACTTTTTTGAACAAAATAAAAGATGACTATACACATGGGCCTCACCAGATGGAATACACAGAAATCAAATTGACTATATCTGTGAAAAGAGATGGTGGAAATGCTCCATATCATCAGCTAAAACATGGCGGCCAGGGGCAGACTGTTGAACAGATCACCAATTGCTCATTTGCAAATTCAGTTTGAAGCTGAAGACAATTTAAACAAGTCCACAAGCCAAAATATGACCTTGAATAGATCCCACCTGAATTTAGAGATTATCTGAAGAACATACTTGATGCAATAGACACTAAAGACCGAAGACCAGAAGAGCTATGGGATGACATCAAGAACATCATACAGTAAAAAGGAAAAGGTAATGGAAATGACAAGAAAATATAAAAAGACCAAAATGGATTTCAGGAGAGGTGTTGAAGCTTGCTTTCTGGTATAGGATTCTAAAGCAAATGGAAGAGTGAGGAGGTACAAGAGCTGAAGAGAGTTAAGATGTTGAGGTAGAATATTGAAAGTACCATGAACTGCCAAAAGAACAATTGATCTGTGTAGTACAGCCTGAATGCACCATGGAAGTCAGGATGGCTATACATTGTTCCTCATATTTTGCACATATTGTCAGGAGGGATCAGTCATTGGAGAAGGATATCATGTTTGGTAAAATGGAGGGTCAGTGAAAATGAGGAAGACTCCCAGTGAGATGTATTTGCACAGTGACAACACTAATGGGCTCAAAGTAAGCAAAGATTATGAGGTTTCCCCAGGACTGGGCAGAGTTTTCTTCAGTTGTGAATAGGGTCGCTATGAGTGAGTACTGATTCAATGGCATCTCACAACAACAACAATATTATCCTCTTCTGTTCTTAGTTTTTTCTACCATTTTCCTCTATTTTCTGTGACATTCTATTTTTTTTTTTTACTTTTTAAGTTTTTATTGTGAATTGAGTGAAAGTTTACATAGGAGAACAACAGTTTTACACTCATTTTATAATATTTCATTTCATTGCAATGGTAACAATGGTAACAATCCCTTCTGTGAATCATCATTCAATAGTATTTACTTTTATTCCCTCAATTTTTTATTTATTTATTTATTATTTTTTTTTTTTGATGTACACAAAAGCACTAAGGAATATATAGTTATTTAAACAACCAAAGGGCACATTCTGCAAACCTTCCTCCTGGCCACCCACACACAGCTTTTCTCTTTCCTGAGTCTAGTGTCCTCAACTGTTCTATTTGTCCTTGTCATCATCTCTGCCTCCATCTCTGGTGTCACTGTTTTTCTGGATAGGATCCCACATTCTGCCTGTGCTCTTCTCCCTTGATGGTGCTAGGTTCATCTGTTCCTGGACTGTCAGATAAACTACTCCCCTCTTTTTGTTATAAAACTTCTACCTTTACAGTTGTTACTGTCTCAATTAGTCATGATAACAATTACTCACTATTGAATCATACGAATCTGATCCCCATCTCCTTTAGCCAGATGCATCTAAACAAGATGAATACTGTTCAGTGGGGAATTTTACCTTTCCCCTCACACTCTGAAAATAAACTCCCTCTTGAAAACTTGTAAGTCAGTCATTTTGTGCCTTTATAGCCCATCCCATTTTAGGTAGCAATGTCTTAAGTTGCCTGTCCCTGTCAACACTGTATACAGAGGGGATAGGATTGATCGTTGTTGTGGAGACTCTTTCCCTCTCAGTTGGTATTTTGAGCTACTACTTCCATAAGTATAAGTCAAGTCATCAAACTGTAGTAATTTATACTTGTTTCTTTTATTTAAAAAAATGTATTTTTTATCTTCCTATATTTGAGTTTAGATCATTAAGCCATTGAAGCTAAGTCAAATGGGTAGTATCTACATGTTTGGGTGTTCTTGTGTGTCTCCCCTAGCTTCGTATCAACGGGGCAGTTTGCATTTAGCTGTAGCCCTCTGTGACTACGTTCTTGCCCATGGTTTCAGGAGTCCACAGGTCTCATCACACATTGGACCAATCAGCCCTTCCTCTTCTCTCTCTCATCTATAAGTCAATGGGACTCTATAGAACATGGTTGAACTAGTTCCATGTCTTTATTGCTGCCTTTCCTCCTCTTCCACTCACCAAGCAAACAACGTGGGTGCTAGCAGACTTACATGGTAGCTCATATGTTCCTTTTGAGTTTCAGTCTTGGAAGGATTTGTCTTGAGGGTATTTGATTGCTTGCCTTGATGGCTTCTCAGAGACCAACATACATATCCTTCTAGTAGCCAGTCAGACTGCTATTTTTGTGTCGGAATTTTTCTACTCGTCTACTTTTCAATAAGTGTCTTCTGTTCCTCTAGCTGTTCCAGGCAGGTCTGCTTGTTTCTCAAGCGGGAATGTCCCACTTCAGAAGGTTTTGGAAGGGACTCAGAATTCCACCTCAGATCTTATAGACTATAAAGGCTCTACAGGAAGTCTGTTTCACTAGGCAAGTTCTAGTATCCATTTTAGGTATTGCAGTCAGTTATAAGCTGAAGATGGGTTTATAAACTTCCAGTAATCGTGTTTCCCGATATTCCTTTCTATTCCACTCAAGTGCCTATTTTATAGTAGTAGGAAAGGGAAACCAATATTCAAAAGACAGTCAAATATGTCAACATTATTGCCCCTCTTACCCGTTCAGACTGTGCCACGATCCCTGTATCACAGATCCTTGTTGTTCCAAGGTTGAGCATATATCACTATTTACATGTGTCCCATTTAGCCTGTACAAACCTGCCTCAGTGTTTCCCTATCTACCTTGTTCTTACATGTCCCTCCCCCTTCATGTGTATCATCCTCCCCAACACCTGAACTATGATACAAAACAAACAAACAACAACAACAACAAAAAAAATATGCTAACACAATCTATAATTGCATAAAAGAAAAGAAGGAAGAAAAAAAAGTCTGTAGCAAGATATGTGTGACTTTAACCTGCTTTTCTCTGCCATCTTGGGCTGTTATGGGAGACTGTTCTGTTTTAAGCAGTTCCTGTTGGCTCTTTCCACTTCCACAATTCTGGGTCTAGAAATCTTTGCTGAGTAAATCCATGTGTATGTGTAGTAGAACCCTCTGGGGGTGTGGGGTGTCCATTTGTTCAGGCACCCCCTCTAGTCACCATAGTGGAGGTGCACAGACAATAAGAGACCGAAGAACAGAGAAAGTAAAAAAAATGTCCACACATTTATCTTTGAAGATTGTCAGACCTCTGCAGTGAGAATGCTTCTTTGATCCTTCTCCTGCTCTGTCATACCCAAGATGGACCCTTTTTGGGACCGGCTACCTGTTGCTTAA
>NW_006409017.1:513999-516184 GCF_000296735.1 Chrysochloris asiatica | reverse complement strand
TTAGGCCCCAATAAACTGTTTGTTTGTATTTTCCCATAATGATTACCTGTTTTCTGTGAATTATTAATCATTTTCTATCTGGTTTTCATAGTAGAACTTGATTATATGATCTTTCTTGGTTGTTCTTTTATACAATGACAATTAGAAAGTCAGTACTTATAGATGTTCATGGCAGATGCTAAGGAGGGAAATTGGCATTTTATTGTGTTGTTGTTTTTAAGTGCTGTCAGATCAGTTTGACCCCAGTGACCCTGTATAGGGTTTCTGAAGAGCAACTAGAAGGTTTGAACCCCTGAACATGTAGATAGCATTCCAGTTCTTATCATACAGTGTCACATCAGGACTCTATTTTATTGGGTGTTGTTTTTGTTAAGTTCTGTCGAGTCAGTTCAGACTCATAGCAGCCATGAATAGGCTTTATGAGGAGCTGCTAATAAATTTGAACCACCAACCTTGATGTTCAAACTGACTTTGTGTCACATCCTACAGAGCCACAGGTAGAGTCACATAATTAAAAAAAAATATATAGAAAAAAAAATTTGTTCCATCTAGGGAGTTCAGAGTTTATCTTTCAGGTTACAAGGTTAACTCATTACAAGCTAGTGTGTATCAGAATGGGTCTAAGGATTTATTATTCATTTTGCAATTCAGAGGTAGGCAATTACAGCCTATGTTATAAATCTGGCCTATCACTTATTGTATGGAGCATGAGCTAATAACATTGTTTACATATTTTAATAGATGAAAATGCAAAGAAGAATCTTTCTGACACAAAAAACTTATGAATTTATAAGTGTATAAACTTAGATTATCTTTCTGTATTGTCTATGATTGCTTTTGTCCTACATCACAGTTAAGTAGTTAGGACCATATATTGGACTTACATTGCTTTCCATAGCTGCCAGATTTAATTCAAATTACAGTAATGTAGTTATAACTCAACAGCTATTTAAGTACCAATCACATCCTTATAACATCATTTTTTCATTTGTTCTTGTTACTTCTGTGTTGTTGTTCTTGTTTTCAATCAGTGCTTCAACATTATGCCAGTCTAAGAAATAAGATAGACGTGGACTTAAAGTAGACTTGTTGCTGTTTGTTGTTGTGAGGTGCTGTTGAATGAGTTCCAACTAACTGAAAGCAACATCATGCACAGCAGAAGGAAACACTGCCTGGTCCTGTGCCACCCTTATGATCTTGTTACATTTGAGCCCACACAGTTACCTTCAAGTAGATTGAATAACAAAATAGTGCACATTGTACTATGCCTTACAGTTAAGGACTTAAATATCATGCTTTAAAGGCACAATGCCCTCGGAAACCCTGTACAGGGTCGCTATGGGTCGGAATCGACTCAACGGCACTTAACAACAACAAAGGCACAATGGAATGTGGATTACTTTGTTTTGTAAATGCATAGTAGAGTGTGGATTATTTTGTTACACAGTACCTTAGTTTCTTAGTTCCATTATAATAGGTAAACCATAAATGGCTGGCTTTAACAAACAGAAATTAGTTCTCCCACACTAATGTAAAGAACTAATTCTGGGGGCCAATTTACAGAGAGGCTTTCTTTCTGTCAGTTCAGTGGTTAAGACCTTTGTCTCTTTTCAGCTACTGTTTCTTGGTTTTTTGCCTATCTACATAAGATATTCATCTTGCCCTCCTTTTCTTCTTCCTTCTCTGTGCCTAATGTGTTATTTTTGTATCTCTAAATTGATTGGTTTAAAACATAACATACACTAATCTGGCCTCATTGACAAAACAAATTTCCTTTTCCCAAATGGGACTGCATCCACAGGTTTAGGATTTATAAATTATTTACAACACAATACAATAAAAAAACATGCAATTATGTAGCAAAATATTTTCTTTATTGTCAAGTGGTTACATAGCTATGTTCAAAGACTGCAAAATCTATATTGGCAATATCAGACTCAGCATTTACCAAAGTATTCCCAATTCAAAAGATAAAGTGGTTGGAAAACTAAGAAAACTTAAGATAAAATATTACATCAAGGCAGAATATCTTCAAATACATACCAAAAAGAAGGTGTTTTTTTTTATGTGTGTACTCTTGGTGAAATGATAGATATTACCATTACTTAACAGTTGTTTGGATTAACTGACGCATTTGAAGTAATTGAAGGAATCATGTTTTCTTGTAATATCTATGAAGAGACAA
>NW_006409017.1:510535-511620 GCF_000296735.1 Chrysochloris asiatica | reverse complement strand
TTTTTTGACTGCTGCTTCCATGAGTGTTGATAGTTTATTCAAGAAGATTGAAGTCCTTGACAACTTCAATCTTTTTCTGTTGATATGAATGTTGTATATTGGTCCAGTTGTGAGGATTTTTATAGATGAGAATATTTTCAAAGTAGTTGAGAAAACCCAATTTTTGTACAAATGAGGTGGAATTTGCTAAAGTCCATTACAAGTGGTAAGGATACATACATGTGTGGAATAGAAAAGTCTTGTATGGTTAAACGTCAAAAGCTTGTGAAGATTTAGAATTTTTGTTTTAAGGGATTATTATCAGCAGGTACTTTGCAGCAATTATCTAAACCTATTATATGTATCTGAATCAGTAGCATAAACTATGGACATTTACTCCTTCGGACTTCCCAACATCAGCAGCAAAAGTTTTGCAAAAATAAAAGCTGAATATTCTGTCTGGCCAAGCCACACAGCAGTTCTATATAGTTGTTGTTGTTATGTGTCATAGGGTCAGCAATATGTAGTAGAAGTTGTAAAGTAATTTTTACTTCAACCATTTGAGCCCATGGCCTGTATACATACAAACACACATGCATATACATACACACACACACACACACACACACACATTTTTTTTTTCAAAAAAGAAGCAGTGTCCTCAATACTTTGTAATATCAAACACCAAGTGTCTTTGAAAGTTATACTTTACTGTAGACTTTTTTTGTGTTTGTTTTGAAAATAAATTTAACCCAAAGTTATAAGGTAAATAAATGCTTATATATACAAAAAAATTATATTACATTCATATTTGAGTTACAAATAATGTCAAAATATTTTACATATTTTTCATGTTTGGAAAAGTAGTGAGATCATCACTCCCTCATATATTTGGATTGGATACAATTTCTGAGTTCAAACTCCAATTCCAGCTGTATTTTTCATACCATTGTACAATACAAAAGGAATTTTCATATTTCATGTTACATTTAATTCTTCAACTACAAAGTTTTTGTCTAACCTACAATTGATGCCTCCATAGCGTAATGGATTTTACAATGGACTGCTAACATCAAAGTCAATAGTTCAAACACCAGATGCTTTGT
>NW_006409017.1:508543-509669 GCF_000296735.1 Chrysochloris asiatica | reverse complement strand
TATTGTCTATTCCAGGGCATTTCTCCCAATTGTTATGTTTGATCCAATGTTTCTGGCACTGTACCAATCCATCTCATTGTTGGTCTTACTCTTTTTCACTGATCCTCCACTTTACCAAATGTGATGTCCTTCTCCAGGGACTTGTTCCTTATGATAACATGCCCAAAATATGAAAGTTGAAATCTTACCATTCTGGTTTATAAGGAACATTGTGACTGGACATCTTTCCACACAGATTTGTATGTTCTTCTGCCAGTACATGGTCCATCAATATTATTCTACAACACACAACTCAAGTGCATCAATTATTCAAAGGTTTTACTTATCCATTGTCCAAGTTTCACATGTATATGAGGCTATTGAAAGCACCATAGCTTGGGTCAGGATCACCTTAGTCTTTAAACTGACATGGTTGCTCTTGAGCACTTTAAAGAGATCTTGTGCAGATTTGCCTAGTGCAATTTATTGTTTGATTTCTTGACTGCTGCTTCCATTAGTATTGATAGTGGATCCAAGCAAAATGAAGTATTTGACAGCTTTGGTCTTTTCTCCATGTATCATGATGTTATTGGTCCAGTTGTAAGGACTTTTGTGTTCTTCACATTGAGATGCAACCCACACTAGATCTTTATCAGTATTTATTTTAAGTCCTCTTCATTTTCAACAAGCAAGGTTGTATCATCTGCAAATATATATATATGACTTCCTTTAAAGAGAAAAAGGTTTTGCCAGCATAACTTTCTCTGGGACATTTTCATCTTTTTCATGACAAACATAGTCTTCATTGTTGTCCATAAACTCATTTTCACTAAATATCTGTCTGCATACCTAGGTTATCTTGAATTACACTAGTTAAACATTGCCACTCTTCATCTTAATTCCAGCATCATTTCACTGATTTCCTCTTTAGATTACTCATTATGTTAGAAAATAAACATATGAATCATTTGAAGACAAGTAGGTAACACAATTTTACTTCTTGTTTTCTGCATACATTGCCCATTAATATACAGATTTTTGAGACAAGTTATTGGCCATTAATCATTATGCACATCTAATTCTGCTTTATCACCTGTGGTGATTTACAAGGTCATATATCATGCATGCTGAAAGATATACCCTAATT
>NW_006409017.1:483969-493626 GCF_000296735.1 Chrysochloris asiatica | reverse complement strand
GACAACAACAACAACATAACTATTTTAAGCCCTAGACATCTATTACAAATCACAAAACATATGACTATCTTAAAAACACAACCAAGAAACATTATTGTTGTTGTTGTTAAGTGCCATCGAGTCGGTTCCGACTCATAGCGACCCTGTACATTATAGGTCTTTGATATCTCTATATCAATGAACGGTCATAGTCTGTCTGAAATCACATATTTTATTATTATATTAGTTATTAATGCTCTCAGTTATTAGAATCAAAAGTACTATTTTAGTTTAAAAATAAAAGAAACATAAAAACAAGTTTCATAAATAATTTTGGATGGATAGAAAAAAATATTGGTATTAAATGGACTAATATTCTATGACTATTTACAAGGGTCTTAAGCCACAAACAGCAACTCTGCATAGGAAATTCAAATGCTCCTTTTGTTTCCACAGCAAGTGTGTTTGTGGCTGTATATGAATATGTATAGAGAGGACTGAAATAAAAGTGAAAGGAGAGAAGAAGGGGGGGGGGAACAAAAACAAAGCAAACTATATATAGAAGAAATTTTAAATGTTCCCAGTTCACTTTTGATCCAAATAACTGCTAAACCGTTAAATAAAATTATGACTTGACCTTAATTACCAGGTTCTTTCTAGCCTCAATGATAATGTAATATGAGCAAATATAGATTAAAAAAACAAAACTTTGTAGCTTAAGGCAGTACATTTGTTGTTGCTGTTAAGTGCTATCAAGTCGGTTTTGATCCATAGCATCCCTGTATAGTATTTCCAAGGAGCACGGTTGATCTTGAACTGCTTGTCTTGTAGCTTAAAGCTACATTGCAGTCTAGTGCATTAACCCACAGAGTCATATCAGGATTCCAAAGCATTAAAAACTTCAATATAAATCTAAAAAAATTACAATATTTATAAGGAAAACTTAAAACCTCAGATGAAAGAAAAAAAAAAAAAAAAAAAAAAAAAAAAAAAAAAAAAAAAAAAAAAAAAAAAAAAAAAAACTAAACAAATGAGGACTCATTCCTAGTTCATGAATAAGAAGATAAAATGTTATAAAGATGTCGATGTGCATCAACTTGATCAATAAATTTAATGTAATCCTGATCAAAATCTCATTAAATTATTCTATGGATATTGACAAAAAGATTCAAGAATTAAAATGGGACAACAAAATCCCAGAAGAGCCATCACAATACAGACATATCTCATTTTATAGTATTTAATTTAATTGTGCTTCACAGCTATTGTATTTTTTTTTCACCTCTATTCTCTTTGTTATCACCACCCATACTGTAACCATCATAGAATGGTTCATTTAGCAAGAAAATATTTTGTTAGAAGTTTACAACAGTGGTCTCATGCAATATTTGTCCTTTTGTGATTGACTAATTTCTCTCAACATAATGTCCTCCAGGTTCATCAATGTTGTAAGGTATTTTGCAGATTCTTCATTATTCCATCTGACTAAATTTCAGATCTAGTTATCGGAGAATCTGAGATCTAAAAAAGGCAACAGAGATTGTAAAAAACAGTGTTGCATAATATTCCATTATATGTGTCTACCAAGTTTGTTTAACCATTCTTCTTTAGGTTAGCATTTAGATTATCTCTATCTTTTTACTATTGTGAATAACGGAGTAAACATGGGTGTGAGTATATTTAGTTGTGGCACAGATCTTATTTCTTGAGCATATATACTAAGCAGAGGGATTGCTCAGTCATTCAGTATATCTATTTCCAAATTTTTGAAAAAGTGTCATACTGTTTTCCACAGTGGTTACACCATTTTGCAATCCCACCCAGAGTATAGGATGGTTCCAGTCTTTCCACACCCTCACCAGTATTTGTTGCTTTCTGTTCTGGGGAACTTTGCTATCAATGCTGGTGTAAGACAATATCTAGTGGTTTTATTTGCATCTCTATAATGGTTAAGGAGCTCTGGTAGCGTAGTGGTTACGAATCGGGCTGCAAACTTCAAGGTCAGCAGTTTAAAACTACCAGCTGTTGCGTGGGAGAAAGCTGAGGCTTTCTGCTCCCTTAAAGATTTACAGCCTTAGAAACCCTGTACAGGGTCGCTATGAGTCGGAACCGTGTCCACGGCACATAACAACAACAATAATGGTTAATGATCATGACCATTTTTTCATATATTTGTTTGTTACCGTGTTCCATTGTGGTAATTCTCAGAACATTTCAAACCTTTTCATAATGCTATTACACGTTTAATTGACTTCAGTAAGGTATAGCGATACTACACTATGTAGAATCCTGGTGTGGCACTGTAGGATAAGCACTGGACTGCCAACCAAAAGGTTCATGGTTCAAACCCACCAGCTGCTTCCTAGAAACTGTATATGGGGTCATTATGACTTGACGGAAGTTAACAACAACAACATACTACATAGTGCAAAGTATACTATAATTTTATATTTACTAGTGGTTACGACTCTGGCTGTGAACCGCAAGGTCAGCAGTTCAAAACTACCAGCTGCTCCATGGAAGAAAGATGAGGCTTTCTGCTCCCGTAAAGATTCACAGCCTCGGAAATCCTGTTCAGGGTCACTATGGGTTAGAACCGACTCGACAGTACTTAACAACAATAACAACACAAAACAAAAATCTTATGTGACTCATTTTATTACAATATTCATTTTATTGTTTGTGGTCTGAAATTGTATTCACAATATTTGAGATATACCTGAACTGAAAATAGAGTTGGAGGACTAATAACACTTGACTTTAAGAATTAATATAAAGTTGTGGTAATGGTTAAGGATTAGACACAAAAACAATAACGCATATGAGAGTCAAGAAATATGCTCAAAAAACAAAGGAAGTCATTTTTGACAAAAGAGCAAAGACAATTCAAAGAATAAGTCATGATCTTAAAAAAAAAAAAAAAAAAAATGGTGTTAGAACCAATGAACATCCATGTGCAAACATATAATTTAAGATGAGAAGGTCTATGGCTAGGAGGCAGAGCATGATGGTGGATCGGGGAGAAGTGCAGTGAGGATCTCTATCAGCAATAACACAGAATATCGGACAAAGCAAGTTCAGGGGACTGTCCCAGAACTCTGAACCACATATAAAGGAATATTTCAAAAGTTTGAAGGCATACAGCCAGTGAAATTTGTAACAGAAGCAAGAAATCCAGTGCTTGCAGATCCTCTGGTCTGAGTGGCCATCTTGGGTGAGACAGAACAGGGGAAGGATCAGAGTTACCATGGAGGTCTGACGCCTGATGGATCCTCAGAGATAAAGGTGTGGACATTTTTTATTTATTTATTTATTTATTGTATCTGTTCATTGGTCTCATTTTCTGTGCAACTTCATTCTGGTGAGTAGCGGTGGTGCCTGAGAAAGTGGACAACCCCTACCCTCACCCCTGGAGGGTTCTACTAAGAATGAGCAAAGAGTTGCTCAAAATTTAAAGGAACAGTTTTTAATTGAAACCAAATGGCAGTATAAAACTGCTGCAGCATGCCCTGAACTGTTTATCATTAGGAAAAAGGCGTGAACTGGGGTAGTGGAGCAGGAGAGGGATAGACTAAAAAGGAAACAGGCCAAAAATTAAATCCTGAGTTACATCATTATGACCTCAAGGATGGCAGTAAAAACCCACCAACCACTCCTTGGAAGACCTATTACAGGGCCGCTATGAGTGGGAACTAACACAAAGGCACTTAACAACTACAGTGGGCAGAACATTGAATGATGCAGAAAGAATGAAAAGAAAATAGAAGGAATACACAGAGTCACTGTACCAAAAAGAAATAAGCATGTTAAACCATGTCATGAGAATGCATACGATGAAGAGCTAATGGTACTGAAAAGTGAAAGCCAAGGTATAGGCACAGAACAGGATCCCAGTTATTTCTGGAAAACGCATTGAAATTTACAACAAACTGATGTAGCACTGGGAGCATTCATTCATCTGTGTTAAGAAATTAAGAAAACAGCTACTTGGCCAACTGATTGGAAGAGATCCATATTTGTGACTATTCCAAAGAGAAGTGACCCAGTGGAATGCAGGAATCATTGAACAATATCGCAAAAGACCATTTAAAAATCTGTAACAGTACATGGATAGGGAACTGCCAGAGGCTCAAGCTGGATTCAGATGAGGAGGTGGACTGAGGGATATCATTGATGATGTCAGATGGATCTTGGCTGAAAGAAGAATATAGCAGATAGATGCTTACCTGTATTTTATTGAGTATGCTAAGGCTTTCAAATGTGTGGTTCATGACAAACTATGGGCAATATTGTGGAAAATAGGTATCCCAGAATATTTAAGTGTCCTTATGAGGATCCTGCACATTGATCAAGAGCAGTCATTCAAACAGAACACAAGGATGCTGAATGGTTTAAAATAAGAAAAAGTGTGTGTCAGGGTTGTATTCTTTCACCAAATTTATTCAATGTGTGTATTGAGAAAATAATCTGAGAATCTGGATTAATTTAAAAAGAATGTGGCATAAGGATTATAAGAAGACTCTAACAATCTGAGATACAGAGATGAAAATATCTTGTTTGCTGAAAACAAAGAAGACTTAAATATTAAAGATGAAGATCAAAGCTATAAATATGGGTTGCACCTCAATGTAAAGAAAACAAAAAATCTTACCAGTGGGCCAATAAATAACATCAGAATAAATGGAGATAAGATTGACGTTGTCAAAGACGTTATTTTGCTTGGATCCACTATCAAAAATTATTTTCTGCTTCTTATACCACAGAAGATAAAATATTTGATATTCACTTCACTTTTTACATTTCCTTTCTATATTCTAAATTTTACCTGGAAAAACTATTGAACTTTTATTTGCATAAGGCATTAAAAATTTATATATTTTCTATCAACATAATTTACAATGTTTGTAATATTTGTTAAATTACAGACTAAATTATTGTGTTACTGTTTTTCATAGTTTCTCTTTTATTATTATTTATTACAATATGAAGTTTTGAGAGCTGATTATGTTAAATGTATTTTTTTGCAATAAAACAAATTCATAGGATGGATTTTATATATCTGTTGCTATGTTAAACTATTTTGAGAAGATTTGTATTCTGAGAGAATTTGTTTTAGTTTTTCACCCTAGAACTATATTTTAAGAAGAGCATTATATATACTTAATTTTGCATTCATCCTTGGTGAATCATTAATCAAGGAATTTTATGCATTTCAATATCATCAACATGAATTTTACCAAAAAAAAAAATTCTGACTCAATCAACTTTATTTTTCACATGAGGAAGAATCAAGTATTTGTCATTTGAAATATATTCTAAATCAAGGTAAAGTTGCATTTTCAGTATCTATCTTCACGCATACTAACAAAGGCACTTAATACATTATGCTTTGGGGAATATTATTTTCATTTATAGGTTCCTACATTTGTTATTTTTCTGTGAATTATTAATCAATCTCATAACTCACGCTGAGGGACTCTGACCTGTTATAGGGGAGAGTTTTGACAAATAAGTACATTAAAGTGAAATAATTCAAACCTGCTAGTTTATTTATGTACAAATCTAACTTCTGTACAAAGCCTGGATGAAATAATTTTTAAAACTAACATCATTAATTTGTTATAAAATACATTACTTCAATGACAATATATTAGAATTATATTCTTGAACCTTGAATAACATCTGGAATTGTTCATCTCTTTAAAAGCATATATACTTTTACCAAGAAAACTTACATATTTTCTCACTCATATCAAAAGTCATCAAATGGAAATTCTCCTTGATTTTGTTTAAGTCCTCATCTAGTTCAACTGCTATCTCTACTTCTACTAGAATTATGTTCTACTTAAACTAGTTACCTCGTGGTTTAGTAGTTAAACCCATGATTGCTAACTAGAAGTCAGTGGTATGGACCCACACGTAGCTCCATGGGAGAAGGATATGGCAGTCTGTTTTGTGAAGATTACAGGATTGGAAGCACTAAGGGAAAGTTGTTCTCTGTCCTACAGGGTTACTATGAGTCAGATAACAACAGATTTGCATTAAAGGAGTACTCAGTATTCCTCATTTTATGACTGCACAAAGGTGAATATTGTGTAGATTCTGCACATTGTTTTGTTGTTAAGTGTCAAGGATTTGGTTTCAGTTCATAGACACTATGTGCAATAAATGAAACACTTACTGGTCCTACACCGCTGTCACAATTGTTTAAGCCCATTGCTGTAACGACTATGTCAATTCATATTCTAAAGGGTCCTCTTCATTTTGGCTGACCCTCTATTTTACTTTACCAACCACAATGTCTTTCTTCAGAAACTGGTGCCTCTTGATAATATGTCTAAAGTACATGTGATAATGAAGTTGCCCTATCCTTGCTTTGAAGGAACACTCCAACGATACTGTTTTCAAGACAGATTTGTTCATTCTTCTGGCAGTCAATGGTATATTCACTATTCATCACCAACACCATACTTAAATGCATCAATTCTCTGTTCTTCCTTATATGTCTTTCAGTTTTCACATATATGCAAGGCCATTGGAAATGCCATGGGTTAGGTCAGGGGAACTTTAGTCCTCAGAGTGACATCTTTACTCTTTCAGATGCTCAAGTGGTCTTTTGCAGCCAAATTTAGCATATGCTTTGATATCTTGACTACTGTTTCCATGAACATTGATTGTGGATACAAGTAAAATGAAATTCTTAATAACATCCATCTTTTCTACATTTTTCATTATACTGTTTTTATTGGTTCAGTTGAAAAAGAAAAAGTTTCCTTTATATATAATTATGTCATACTTCAGTAAGTACTTTAAGTCCTTTCTGCTGTGAACAAGTAAAATATATCATATGTTTATTGTAGATTGCTAATGAGCTTTCCTCTGATTTTAATGCAACATTCTTCTTCATATAGTTCAGCTTCTTGAATTGCCTGAAAAGCATGATACTTTGAATTTACTTTATGGTGTTGTTGTTAAATGCCATTAAGTTGGTTTCAACATAAACCACCCTGTACAAGGTTTCTAGGGAGTAATTGGTGAAATTCTACTGTCACCAACCTTGCTGTACAAACCATCCTAGCAGTTTAGCACATTAACCCCCAGTGCCTCACCAGGACACTGGATACTAGTTTTCTATTCAAAGTCTTCTTAATGCCCATCAAGTGATACAAATACATCTTTGTATTTGTTAATTGCCATTAAGTCAGTGCTGGCTCATAGCAACCCTATATAGGGTTTCCAAGGAGTGGCTGGTGAGTTTAAATTGCTGACTTTTCAGTTCAAACTTACCTTGTGATCCAATGCTTATCCTATAGTGTCATACCAAGACTCCAAAAAATAAGGTATGTTGTTGTTGTTATGTGCCGTGGAGTCAATTGTGCCTCATAGCGACAATCTTTACAGTAGCAGAAAGCCTCATCTTTCTACCATGGAACAACTGGTAGTTTCAAATTGATGACAGTGAAATTAGCAGCCCAACTCGTAACCACTACACTACCAGAGCTCCTTAAATAAGGTATATAGAATTTTAGAACTGGGGTTGGTTAGATTTGCACTCTAGCTAGACATAAAAGGAACCATTAAAGCAGAATGGGAAGATCCCAGAACCATCAAGAAGGAAGAACATAACAGAAGTGGTGGTTTGGGAAGACAGAGCATCTGTACACTTTAGGCCCATGAACTGAGTAAAGCTGAGTACCTATAAGCAGGAGACTGACTTGTAGAATGTGCCCTTTTGGTATTTACAGACTAACTAAAGGAACTTTGAAACACTTGCTCAAACAGGACAGTGACTAAAACACCACAGGGGTGAGAGACGCTGAAAACAAGAGTGAGGCATGCCTGCAGTATGGTAGACATGACTAGAGAATTGCAGTATCCTGAGTTGGTTTTGATTCAAATTGTATCCTGTTTGCTTTTCTAATAAGTCCCATAGTCATGAGTATTGTTATATGTTCTCTGTGGCCATTACAATGGATTATCAAGCAGCTGAGTACCTTAGCCATTGTGCCACGAGCAGTCCGTTCATTGTGTACATACAAAAATGAGCAAAAGAAAGATTTGTTGTTGTTTTTATGTGCTGTGGAGTCGGTTCCAACTCAGAGAGACCCTGTACAGGGTTTCTGAGGCTGTAAATCTTTACAGTAGCAGAAAGCCTCATCTTTCTCCCACAGAACAGCTGGTAGTTGTGAACTCCTGACCCTGAGGTTTGCTGCCCAATTCATAACCACTATGCTACCAGAGCCCCTTAAAAGAAAGATAGGTTCTGATAAACTGTACTGAAACAAATAGATATTAAGTATTAATAAAATATGAAATTACATATTAAAAGATGTGTAATTGCAATGATAATCAATGCTATGAAAGTACAGAACAAGATTTACCTAGGGTAAAACAATTCACAAAGCTCATATCAAACAGGATTGGTACAAGAGAGAGCTCTCTAAGAAAGAAAACACTGAGGTTAGTTTTAATACTATGGCAAATCATAGCCATTCCTTGGTATCCAAAGGGGATTGGTACTAGGATGCCCTCCCCTGCACTGTGGATATCAAAATTTGTGGATGCTCAAGTGCCGTTATGAAAAGATATATAGTATTTGAACATGTTATACACATCTCATATACATTAGGTAATCTCTAGGTTACTTAGAATTCCTAATAAAATGCAAATGGTATGTACATAGAAATTTAAATTCCTTCCTAGCCTTTGAGGTATTTTTTAGATCATTTAATTGTTTTTGGTTTTGTGTTTCAAATATTTCCAATCCAGAGTTAATTGAGTCCTTATACGTGAAATCCATAATTATAAATTATCATGTCAAAAATAACAGCTATGTCATAATTCTTCCCACCCCTTTATACATGCCTCTTTGTAATGTTACTATGACACTGCTCCTAAGAATTTATTTCTACATTTGTTAGTTTATTGCTTGATTAATTTATACTGACTGCTCTGGTAGCGTAGTGGTTACGAATCGGGCTGCAAGCCGCAAGGTCAGCAGTTCGAAACTACCAGCGGTTCCACAAGAGAAAGATGAGGCGGTCTGCTCCCATAAAGATTTACAGCCTCGGAAACCCTGTGTAGTAGGGTCTCTATGAGTTGGAATTGACTCCACGTCACGTAACAACAACAACATTCTGGCCAATGGGGCCATAACAAGAATGTTCCTAACAGGTTACAAGGTTACAAAACCGTTTTTGTACATGGCTTTGCCTTCTCTTGCTTTTATAAAACTTTTCTTATTACATGATCAAGTTTAAATTAGCCCCTGAAAGTTTAGAGACACAGATTGGGTACAGATAAGGAGAGATTCAGATATGTGAGATCATCTAGGCACAATCAAGCTAGTGTAGATCAAAAGAACCACTGAAACAATTCACAGTATCACAAGAGATAATAAATATTTGTCGGGGACCCACCTCGACATAGGGGTTCGGTTCACGAGGAGAGGATACCTGACGGCGAGTCATATATATTAAGAATACACATAAGGAGACAAAGAGAGAGACAAAGAGGCACCCCAAAGCCAGGGTGGCTACATCACTGGTGGGCAGGCCTGGGCAGGCATCGTGGCCTCAGCAGGCAGCAACTCACTGCCCTGCCATCTTTACTGCATGCCCTCCATCTAGTAATGCACTGCCATCTTTACTCCATGCCTTCCAACCAGTAATGCACTGC
>NW_006409017.1:479422-483446 GCF_000296735.1 Chrysochloris asiatica | reverse complement strand
ATTTTTAGTTAATCCTTTGGAGAAAGGCTTAACCTTGCAACCTTTAGTCTCGGCTTTAGGAAAATACCACATTTATCTGTGGATTGTCAAAGGCTCCAGTGTATTAATTTAGTATATATAACTCAATATTAAGATGAAAGCAATTTGCCATTAACTGCCAGTGGCCTCATTTGTTACACTCGGCCCCAGAGGACCTCGAACCTCTGACCAGTCTTACACGGTATGCAACAGTTTCAGTAGCTTCTCAACATTGTTTTCCACCATTTATTTAATCATAGCAGTAAAGAAATAAACCAACAAGTGCTACAACGTTCTAAGTAAAAAACTAGAAACTTGCAACTGAAAATCCAGAACAAAAATGTGCAAAAATATTAAAATTCTTCTATATGAATGGATAAAAAGAGACCTTAAGGATTGAGAGTTAAGCATAATATGGCCCATATTACTCATAATAGGTTATTGATGAAAAAATAAACCTTTGTTTAAACTTGAATGAGAAACCTTTGAATAATTTTAAGTTAGGTTCTAGAGAAACTCACTTGTCATGCCAAAAATTTGGAAGACAGCTACCTTGTCAACCAACTGGAATACATCTATATTAGTCGTCAAGTGAAGGATAAGTGACTGAGTAGAATGTGGAAATTGTTAAATATCGTAAGTATCACATTCAAGTGAAATTGTACTGAAGATATTTCAAAAGCAATTGCTGTAGTATATTGACAGATAGTTGTCATAAATTGTAGTCAAAATCAGAAAACAACTTGGAAGGAGAAATGTCCTTCCTTGATGATGTTGGATGGCTCTTGACTGAAAGCTAAGAATACCAGAAAGAAATTTACTTTTAGTTTATAATTACTGATGATTGGAATGCAAACATTTGACTCTGTGTATCATAACAAACTATAAATAACATTGCAAAGAATAAGAATTCTAGAAGAATTAATTATACACATGAAGAATAAGTACATAGACAAAAATGCAGTTGTTTGAACAGAACATGAGATGGAAATTCAAACAGAAACAAACTATCCTGAACATAATAATGTCTACCTGTCCTAAGAATTTCAAGTTGTGACTTGAAGTACAATACTGTCTGTGATAGGATAATACCCACATAACTATATCACTATTATTCAAATTTACACACCAACCATTAAAGACAAGAAAATTTGAAGAAATTGAAGAATATTATATATTTCTTAAGTCTACAATTGATCAAACATGCAATCAAAATGTATTGATAATCATTAGTGATTAGAATGAAAAAATTGGAAGGACTAATCAGTTGCTGGAAAATATGGTCTTGTGGATAGAAATGATGTTGGCAATTGGTAGACAGAACTTTGAAAGAGCAATAATTAATTGCAAATTCCTTTTTTAAACAATATAAAAAATGGCTAAACACCTTAACATCACTGGATAGAGCACACAGGAATCAAATTTATTTCATATGTGGAAAGAGACAATAGAGAAGCACAGCATCATCAACCAAAACATGGTCAGAGACCATATATAAAACAGACAATAAATTGCTTTTATCAAAGTTCAGGCTGAAATTGAAGAAAATGAAAATAAGTCCATTGAGCCAAAATATGATCCTGTCTATATTCCACCAGAATTTAGAAATCATTTCAAGAAAGGATTGGATGTATTACACACAAATCACCAAAGACCAGTGGTGTTGTGAGATGTCATCAAGAACATCATACACGAAGGTCATTAAAAAGACAGGAAAGAAAGAAAAGACCAAAATGAATGTCAGAAGAAACTCTGACACTTGCTCTATAATGCACAGAAACTAAAACAACAAGAAAAAAATGATGAATAAAAGATCTAAAATGAAAAATTTAAAAGACAGTTGCAAAAGACAAAGCCAAACATTATAATGAAATGCACAAAGACCTAGTATTAGAAAACCAAAAAGAAAGAATACCAAGGATGATGTCCTCATCATATGATCATCAATGAAGTCAAGGACTTCATTCTTCTTGGATCAACTATCAACACTTATGGAAACATCATTCAAGAAATCAAATGGCGTATTGCATTAGGCAAATATGCTGCACAAGACCTTTTAAAGGCGTTAGAGAGCAAAGACGTCAGCTTGAAGACTAAGGTGTGCCTGACCCAAGCCATAGTATTTTCTATAACATCATATGCATGTGAAAGCTGGAAATTGTAATGTACCATCACATCAAATTATGAAAAGGAAAATCCATGAAGATACTGTAAACATTACAACTAAGAAGATATTCAGAAAACGCACAAAAAAATTAAATCAGCATGAGAAAAACTGTGAAACAAAAAAACTGTTAGTACCACCAAAAAACATACAGAAAAATTACTGCAATAAGTTCATAACTATCAATAATTACACTGAATGTCAATGGATTAAATGAATCAGTCAAGAGACAGAGAGTAGCAGAATGAATAAGAAAACAGGATCCTTCACTATGCATTCTATAAGACATACATTTTACATTAATGTCAAATATAGATTAAAAATTAAAGGATAGAAAAAAAATATCAAGTTAATGGTAATCAGTAATTAGGAGGCATGGCAACATTAAACTCTGATGAAATAGATTTTAAAGCACCAACCTGAATAAAAGACAATTAAGAACACATCTCATGATTAAAAGATCTATTGAATAAAAAGATATAAACATAATAAATATCTATTCTACCAATGAAAACACTCCAAGATAAACAAATCAAGCTCTAATAGATAACTCTACAATAATAATAGGGTATTTTAATACATTACTGTCAAAAAAGGACAGAAATATCAGAAACTCAGCAGACATGTCTGAAATAAACAATACAATCAATCAGCTTGACTACATAGATTTATACAGAATACTCAACCCTACAGTGAATGATACACATTCTTTGCCAGTGCCTAAGTAACATTCTGCATAATAGACCATATGTTAAGCCACAAAGCAAGTCTCACTAAATTTAAAAGCATCATAAGTCTACAAAACATCTTCTCAGATTACAGTCTTATAAAATTAGAAATCAACAATAAGAAAATCAAGGAAAGAAAATCAAATACATGAAAACTGAGTAGTATCCTTATTAAAAGCCACTGGGTAGTAGAACAAATAAAAAATGAAACGAAGTATTTTCTTGAAGAAATGAAAACACAATATACTAAAACATTTGGGACAAGGCAAAGCAGTACTTATAGGGTAATTGATAGCAATAAATGCTCACATCCAAAAAGAAGAAAGAACCCAACCCAACACATTACCACAAGAACTCCAACCATTAGGAAAAAACCAGTCTACAGTCACAAGAAGAAATAAAATAAGTAAGATAAGAGCAGAAATAAATGAAATAGAAAAGAGAAAAAACAATAAAATCAGCAAGAGAAGTTGGTTCTTTGAAAGGAATGGTAAAATTGACAAACCATTGCCAGATCTAACAAAAGTAAAGAAGTCGAAAACACAAACAACATGCATAAGAAAAAATATGGGTGACTTTGCAACAAAACAAATGGAAATAAAAAGGATAATAATAGAATACTATGAAGACTTGTACTCTAATCAATTGGAGAATTTGGAAGACATAGACAGATTTCTAGAAAAACACAATCTACCCTGCAAAGTAACTCAGTGTGAAGTAGACAACTTGAAAAGACCTATAGCAAAATATTAAATTAATCAAGTCATTAAAAAACTCTCAAAAAAATAAAAGTCTAGGCCCAGATGACCTTACTAATGAAATTTAGCAAATATACAGAGAAGAATTTAAACTAATTTGCTAAAAAAAATCAAAAGATGGAGAACTTCCAAATACATTTTATGATGTGAACATAACCCTTGTACAAAACCAGGCAAGGACATAAAAAAGAAAATTATAGACAAATATCCAAGATTAGCTTAATTCTTGTTGTTGTTATCAGGTGCCATCGACTCTAAACTAACTCATAGCAACCCCATGCACAGCAGAATGAAACAATGTCCGATCCTGGGCCAACCTCACTACCGCTGCCACACTTGAGTCCATCAATGATGCC
>NW_006409017.1:476796-478044 GCF_000296735.1 Chrysochloris asiatica | reverse complement strand
TTCAATATTATAAAAATAACCCACCATATAAATTAAAAAAAAAAAAAGGAAAAGAACCACATCATCATACTGATTGATGAGAGTCATTTGACAAAATCCAACACCCATTCTGATAAAAACACTCAAAAAAGTAGGAATTGAAGGGAAATTCCTCAACATAATTGTACAGAACTAACAGCCAACATCACACTTAATGGAGAGTAATTGCAAAGCATTCCTTTTCAAAAAGGAACCAAAGAACTCCTATTCAATATTGTGTTGGAATAGTTAGGCAGAACTATAAATCAAGAAAGGGATATTACAGGCATGCAAATTGACAAAGAAGGAGTAAAATTCTATTTCCAGATAATATGATCCTATAAATAGAAAATCCCTATGACTTAACAAGAAAATTAAAGGAACCCATTGGAACATTCAGCAATGGTACAAGGTCAATATGCAAAAATCAGTTGGATTCTTTTATACCGAAAAAGACAGCTCTGAATATGAAATTAGGAAAACAATACTATTTGCAATATCCATTCAAAGGATCAAATAATTAGGAATAAATCTAGCAGAGAAACATACCACCTACACAAATAAAACTGCATAACACTACTATAATCAACGCAAAGAGATTTGCAAAAAATGGAAGAGTATGCCATGCTTATGGATAGGCGGATTTAACATTGTGAAAATGTCAATATTGTCCAAAGCAACCTACAGAGATACCTCAATCCCAAACGGAATTCCAACAACATTCTTTAAAGAGATGGGAAAAAATTAGCATGGACTTTATATGGAAAGGAAAGAGAACTTGGATAAGTAAAGTACTGCTGAAAATAAAAAAGAACAAAGTTGAAGACCTTTCACATCCTGATTTCAAAATTTAGTATACAGACACATTGGTCAAAACAGCTTGGTACTGGAACTATGGAAGGTACATAGATCAATGGAATAGAATTGAGGATCCAGTAGAAAATTCATCCATACAAAGTCAACTGATCTTTGACAAAGGGCCAAAACACATTATATGGGGAAGAGTTATTATTTTCAACAAATGGTGCTGGTAAAACTGAAAATTGATTTGCAAAATAATGAAACAAAACTCATATCTCACACCATGTACAAATTCAACGTGGATAAAAGACCTATAACTCTAATGATCACCAATATAAAAATAGGGACAATTTTAGAGGCTGTAAGGAGCTCTGATAGTGTAGTGGATACGAATCAGGCTGTGAACCGCAAGGTCAGCAGTTCGAAACT
>NW_006409017.1:461486-471481 GCF_000296735.1 Chrysochloris asiatica | reverse complement strand
GCTAAAGATGGGATTGCAAAATTTCTGTCATCATAATTATAAGTATTCATTCCTGTCACACATAAATGTCTATTTTGCAAAAGTAGGCAGGGAAAACCAATATCCATTAAAGAGTCAAACACATAAACATTTTCCCCACCTTTACCTATTCGCTTTATTTATCAATCCATGTATCTACTCACAAAACACTGTTGTTCAAAGCTGTATGATGGTGGTGGTGGTTGTGGGCACAGAGCTTTACTCAGTCCATGGACCTAGAGCCCACAGCTACTCTTTATCTCCAAGCCACCATCTCTGCTTTTCTAAGTAGGAATCTCACCCTCCACTAGTGCTCTTCCATCTTCTTGGCCCTGGGGTGGTCTGTTCCTGAAATGAAGATTAACTACTCTCCCCATTTAGAGTAAAGCTCTGTGTCCACAGACAGGAGACTGATTTGCAGAATATGACTTTTGGACATTTATATATATATAGTTATGTATGTGTACATCAACATTTTTTTCCTGTTCATACATAATACATGCATGGGTTTATTCCATACAAAATGTGATTAAACATATCTTTCTGAGCAATGGATGACTATAAACAAGTTCTGTCATTACATTGCCCTAAAAAAAAAAAAAACAAAACAAAAAACAGATAAATTGTAACAGTAGCTTCTGAGAATATTTGCTGGGCCAGTTACATTCAAGGCAAAGAGGTCACCACAGAAGATTATAATGATAGGTTTTGGGAATTCCAAAGAGGTCATCCTGATAGATTTTCTCAAAGGTCACAGCACAATCACAGAAGTTAATAATGAAGAAGTTTCAAGAAATGTGAAAACTGCACTGGTAAGAAAAACAACACAACAGGACAATACACCTGTCCATTCTTTAAGAATAGCATGGATTGCCTATGGGTATTTCGTGGATCACCTTACTCCATCCAACTACAGCTCTAACCATGTCCCTTAATACTTCTGTTTTTAAATCTCATAGAACATTTCAAAGTAAAATGATTTTAGTTCCTCAAGGATGCCCAAACTGTGTTTTGACATGGTGTTAATTGAGGAGTGCAGAAATTTTCAAGAGGGTTTAGAGAGACATGGAAGTGTACAGATCTATACAGAGTATATGCCAAGCAAGAGTTCTTTATAAAATAAAGCCATCGGATTTTGAAAACTTTATTTAATAAAGATTTACATGATTTTATAGCAATCATTTCTGACCTACCCTTGTATAATATTAGTCATTTTGCAACTGAATTAATTTCATTCAGCATATTGTAGTATTTATCAGGACTTCATTTCTCTTAAAGCTTAGGAATAGTCCATTGTACATATTTTCTTTATGCATTTATTTAATGATGAGCACTTGACTGTCCCCACCTTACAGTTATTTTGAGGAGTATTGTACAGGAATATATATGCCTGTGGGTGACACTTGCTGTAATCCTTTAAGAAATATGCCTAAAAGGGGATTTTCTGGCTCACCTGGCAGCCCCATCTCTAGTTATGCTATTGAATGTTGTTAGAAACAATTTGGTCATTCCTCAAATCAAATATTTTTGCTTTGTTCATTTGTGGAATATACGATGTAAATGGAAAGCAACAGGGAGTAAGCAGGAGAATTGTTATTGCAGGGAGGGGATTGTGATCATTGAGATGGAACAGGTATATAATTTATTTAATGTAAAGCTGATGATCTCTGTAAACTGTCGCTCAACTCATAATAAAAAAGTTAGAAATGAATAAATAAGTAAATAAATTAAAATATATATTTACATGTATAAAATAACTTCCTAAAGAATATACATAAAACACATAATAAAATAATATATATCACATTTTTCACCATGAAAAAAAATCATTACCCAGACTGCTATAGTCTATAGGATCTACCTTTTTCATCCAATTAAATACATAAGATAATGTAAAAAATATTTATATATATATGTTTACTTTGTGGAAAAGGACAGCTTCTAGTAATAAAAACTACAATTTTACTTCTATATCAAAACACATAATCTAATTTTTTTATACCACTTATTCAAGAGCTGGACTGGATTTGATAGGATTAAACAACAACAACATTGTACTTTCCAGGAGCACTGAAAGTATAGCAGATAATAAGCTGGGCAGCCAACAGGAGGGTGAGTAGTTTGAATCTACCATTAGAAGAAATTTGACATTTTCTGCTCTAATAAAGATTTACAGCCTGTGAAACCTAATAGGGTTCTATGAGTCAGAACTGACTAGGTGGTACAACCTTGATACTTTTCACCAAGCAGTTAATTATATTATTAATTACTCAGGATTGCATTAAACATTTAAAAATATTTATAATAGCATTGAATTTAGGTCATAGGGAAAACTATTAAACCATTGTGCATAGATTCTCATGCCATAAATTGGCATATGCTTATTCACTTATATTCCAGCAGATGGTGCACTTGCAACAGATATTCATTTTCCTTTTTTTCATGAGATACTTTTATTTTCTCATTTGATGATGACATACACAAAAGGACTTTATTTTCTGAAAATATTCTTTCTCAGATTTTCTTCTAACTGAAAGTATTACAAAGACAGCAATGCTTTTTTTTAGAAATATAAATAATAATATTATAATCAGAACATTAATGTAATTACCAACTACAACCAATTTCTTTCTCAGTCTCCTAAAATGAATTCTTCACATTTCTAATCAATCATTGCCTTTTACTAATAGTTTCACAACAGATTGTCTTTGGTTGAAATAACCTTCAAACAAGCAACACTGTAACAAAACTGTGTTCTTCCTTCTCAGTAGAAGCCTTCTCTTGCTGTAGATCTTATGTTGACCCTGATATAGAGTTTACCTTCACTAACCTATCAGTCAATATTATAGATTAGTACAATCTCTGTTTAATTAATATAATCTCTGTATGCTTTTGAGTTTGCTATAGTTATTCTTGAAATCCTGAAGTCATTTGGAGACATTAATTTACAAATGTTTACTCAAATCCACAAAATGTAGTATACCCATTTGTACACCAAACAACAGCCAAGTCTTTGCTTTTGAGTAGATTCCAACTTATTCTGAGCTTGTAGAACAGAGGAGGTATTCCCCATTGGGTTTCCAAAGTTATAAAGTTAAGGAAGTGAACTGTCACATCATACTCACACAAAGCACTGATAGAGTCAAGCCTTCTCCCTTTGGTTTGCTGCAGAGCATCACTGTGCTTCAAAGGATCTTTGTTTGTATCTCAAACCATCCCCCTCAAAAATAAACTAAACAAAATAAAAAATATTGCCATTGAGTTTGTCATAGCTCATAGTGTGACCTTTCAAGATAGAGTAGAACTGCTACTTTGGGTTTTTGAGATCTGAGACTAAATTTTTATAAATGTAGAAAGTCTTATAATTTTAAGCTGAGTAGCTGGTGAATTTTAACTGTAGACCCTATGCTTAATGTACTACACCAACAGTGTTCCTTATTTTTACCATCAAGGCTTAATAAACTGAAGATTATGTTTAGTGTTTTAAAAAAAATTGCCATTCATAAGTATTTGTAATAAAAATTATATCCATATTTGTAATAAAATTATATAAATACAGAATAATGTTGATATTTTTATTTTAAGGGCAAAATCAATATTCAAAATCTGGTAGGCTAAACATGCCCATCAAGAATTTATTATGTGTTGAAGTTTTAGATAAAATACCTCATTAAGTCATCATAACACTGCAATAAAGCAGTATTACCATTTTGTTGTTGCTGCTGTTAAGTGCTGACAAATCAGTTCAGATTTATTGTTGTTGTTACTGTTAGGTGCCATAAAGTTAGTAGTGAGTCATAGCAACACTATGCACAACAGAACAAAACACTTCCCAGTCCTGTGATAAGCTCACGTGTTGCTACACGTAAAACCATTGCTCCTGCCACATGCCGTTCCATCTTATTGGGCATTTTCTCTTTTTCTTTTATGCTCCAATTTTCCACACATGGTATACTTCTCCAGGGACAGGTCCCTCCAGATAATGTGTCCAAAGTATGAGAGATGATGTCTGGCCATCCTTGCTTCCAAGGACCATTCTGACTTTATTTCTTATAAATTTAAAAAAAAAAAAAGATTGCTTTGTTCATTGGAGAATCCATCATATTTTTAACATTCTTCTCAACACCATAACTCAAATGCATCAATTTTTCTATAATCTACCTGATTCACTGTATAACTTTCACATGCATATGAGATTATTGAAAGTAACTCATGGTTTGAATTAGGTGCACCTTGGTGCTCAAATTGACATTTTGAACACTTTAAAGATGTCTTGTCAGAAGACTTGCTTAATGCCATACAAAGTTTGATTTCATGACTGCTGCTTCCATGAGTGTTGATGGTTGATCTTAAAAAAGCAAAATCTTTGAGAACTTCAAATATTTCTCCATCTATATGGATGTTGTCTATTGGTAAAGCTGTGAGGATATTTGTTTTCCTTACACTAAGGTGCAATCTATGCCAAAGGCTGTGGTCTTTGATCTTTGTCAGTAAGTATTTATGATTTATTTATGATTGTGTCCTCTTTGCTTTCAGTAAGCAATTCTGTATCATCTGCATATTGTAGGTAGTTAATAAGCCTTCCTCCAACCCTGATGCCATGTTTTTCCTTATATAATCCAGTTTCTCAGATTATATGATCATTATAAATCAGGCTACTAATCTCACAGTCAGCAATTCAAAACTACCAGCTATTCTGTGGGAGAAAGATGAGACTTTCTGCTCCCGTAAAGATTTTCAGCCTCAGAAACCCTGTACAGGGTCACTATGATTCGGAACCAACTCCATGGCTCATAACAACAACATACAGATTTAAAAAGTATGGTGCAAAAATACAGCCCTGTGCACACATTTCCTAATTTTAGACCATTCAGTATTTTCTTGCGCTATTTGAGCAGCTGCCGCTTTTACTATGTACAGTTTTCTCATGAGCACAATGAAATATTTCAGAATATTCATTCTCCTCAGTGTTCTCCATAGCTTGTCATAATCCACAGTCAAAAACATTTGCATAGTCAATAAAATGCAGGGAAAAAGATCTTTTTGGTATTTTCTGATTTCAGGTAAGATCCATTTGGTGTCAGCAATTATATCCCTTGTTCCATGTCCTCTTCTGAATCCTGTTTGAACATCTAGCAGCTCTGTATCAATGTATGTTTGGAGCCATTTAAAAATTATCTTCAGAAAAATTTGACTTTCATGTGTTATTAATATTATCCAATGATTTCTGCATTCTGTTGGGGCACATTTCCTTTGAATGGACACAGATATGGATCACCTCCAGTCAGTTGACCAGGAAGCTTAGTTCCAAATCTCTTGGCATAGATGAGTGAGTTCCTCCAGTGATGAATCAGTTTGTTGAATAGTTTCAGTTTATATACCATAAGTATTGGAGTCTTATTCATTGTCAATGCTTTCAATACACCTTGGAGTTCTACCTTCAATATCAGTGGCTTTTATTCATATGCTACCTATTGAAATGGATGAACAAAATAATTTAATTTTGATACAGAGACTCTGTGTATTCCTTCAGTGTTTTTATACTTTTTAAAAAGTTTTTATTGTTAATTCAGTGATAGTTTACATGGGAGACCATTGTTTTACACTCATTCTATGGCATTTAATTTCATTGCAATGACTACATTCTTCTCCAAGCATCATTATTCAACAGTATGTAATCATTTAAACAATCATAGGACACATTCTACATATTGCACTGGGCAAATCTGCTGCACAGGAACTTTTTAAAGTATTGAAGAGCAGAGATGTCAGCTTGAGGACTAAGGTGCGCCTGACCCAGGCCATTGTGTTTTCAATAGCCTCATATGGATGCGAAAGGTGGGCAGTGAATAAGGAAGATCATAGAAGAATTGATGCCTTTGAGTTGTGGTGTTGGAGGAGAATACTGAAAGTGCCATAGACTGCCAAAAGAACCAATATATCTGTTTTGGAAGAAGTGCAGCCAGAGTGCTCCTTGGAGGCCAGGATGGCTAAGCTTCGTCTCTCCTACTTTGGACATATTGCCCGGAGGAAACATTCGTTGGAGAAGGATGTCATGCTGTGTAGGGTGTAGGGTCAGAGAAAAAGAGGAAGACCCCAAACAAGATGGATTGCCAGGTGGCATCATTGATGGACTCAAGTGTGGCAGCGGTAGTGAGGTTGGCCCAGGATCGGACATTGTTTTGTTCTGCTGTGCATGGGGTCGCTATGAGTCGGTTCCGACTCTATGGCACCTGACAACAACAACAACAGGAAACATTCTGCCTCCTCCTGATAACCAGCACACAGCCTTACTTCTTCCATGAGTCTAGAGTCCTCAGATGATCTATGTCCCCATGTCCTCATCTCTGCCTCCATCGTTGGTGTCACTGCTTCACTAGTTAGGGTCTCATATTCTGCTTGTGCTCATCTCCCTTGATGGTCCTGGGGTCCTCTGTTTCTGGAATATAAGATTAACTACCTACCCCTTTATGTTACAAAACTTCTACCTTTACATGTGTGACAATCAAAATTAGTCATGACAACAATTACTCACTATTGAATCATAAGAATCTTATCTCCATCTTGTTTCATCAGATGTGTCTTGACAAGATGAAAATTATTCAGTGGGGATTCTACCTTCCCCCCCACACTCACAAAATAAACTCCCTCTTGAAAACTTGTAAGCCAGTCACTTCATGCCTTCATTGCTATCCATCCCATTCAGCTTGAGGACTAAGTTGCACCTGTCCCAAACCGTGGTATTTTCAATAACCTCATGTGCATGTGAAAGCTGGACAGTGAATAAGGAAGACCATAGAAGAATTGATGCTTTTGAGTTATGGTGTTGGAGGAGAATATTGAAAGTGCCATGGGCTGCCAAAAGAACCAACTGATCCATTTTGGAAGGACTGTAGCCAGAGTGCTACTTGGAGGCCAAGATGGCCAAACTTCGTATCTCCTATTTCGGACATATTGTCAGAAGGGAGCAGTCGCTGGAGAAGGATATCATGTTTGGTAAGGTGGAGGGTCAGAGAAAGAAAGGAAGACCCCCAAAGAGATGGATTGGCCAAGTGGCAGCATCAATTGACTCAAGCATGGCAACAGTAGTGAGGTTAGCCCAGGATGGGGCATTATTTTATTCTGCTGTGCATAAGGCCTCTATGATTCTGCACTGACTTGAGGGCACCTAACAACAACATCAACCCCGTTTTTGACAGCCAATGTCTAAATTTCCCATCCTTATCAACCCTGTATAGAGAGAGGATAGGACTGATCCTTCATATGAAGATTCATTCCCTCTCTGTTGGTATTTTGAGCTACTACATTCATAAGTACAGGTCAAGTTCAACAATTTGAGCAATTTTCCCTTGTTTCCTTTATCCCATTTTTCACGTTAACAAAAACAAAAACAAAAAAACTTCCTCTATTCTAGTTCTGATCATCAGGCTATCAAAGCTTGGCCTAATGGGTACTGTTCACAAGTTTGAGCTTTTTGTGTTTCTCCCCTACCTTCACATCAGCTGGATGATTAACTCTCAGCTCTAGCTCTCCATGGCTATATTCTTGTCCATGGACTCAGGAGTCCCCAGGTCTTTCCATACTTTGGACCAACAATCCCTTCCTCTTCTTTCTCTCATCTCCAAATCAACAGGAGTCTATGGACTGGGGTCAAACTCAGCCAGTATCTTCATTGCTGTCTTTCCCCCATTTCCACTCACCAGTAGATCAATGTGGTAGCCAGTATGTTTACATGCCTGCTCGTGTGTTCCCTTTGAGTTTCAGTCTTGGAACCTGTTTTTTCCTGAAGGGACTTGGCTGTTTTCCTTGATGGCTCCATGGTAAACAACTTGTTTGTTTTTACATTAGCCAATCATACTGCTGTAATTGTTTTGGATTTTTCCTGCTGGTCTTTTTATCAAGAAGTATCTATGTTCTTTTATCTGTTCCAGGCTGATCTGCTTGTCCTTTCAAGTGGGAATGTCCCACCTCAGTAAGTTCTGGTTGGGGCTCAGGATTCCATCTAAGGTTCTGTACACTGTAAAGGATTCACAAGAAGCCTATTTAATTGGGCAAGTTCTAGAACTCCTTTTAGGAGTCCTGGTGTGGTGCTGTGGGTTAATGAGCCAGATTGCAAAGCCGTTTCGACTGACGGGTCGGCAGTTCAAGTTCACCAGTTGCTCCTCAGAAACCCTGTACAGGGTCGCTATGGGTCGAAACCGACTCAACAACACTAAGCAACAACAATCAGTTATAGGCTGAGGATGAGCTGGCAAGCTTTTTGTAATCACGTTTCTCAATATTCCTTTTTATCCCACCCAACTTTCTATTGTATAATAATAGGCAAGGTAAACAACATTCATAAGATAGCCAAGTATCTTAACATTATTTCCCCTTTCACCCATTCAGACTATGACTTGATCCCTGTATCACAGAGCCCTGTTGTTTCAAGGTTGAGTATACATCACTACCTCTTATCCCATTTAGCTCATGCAAACCTCCCTAAGTGTTCCCCTGTCTACCTTGTTCTTCTTTTCCCTTTCCCCTTCTTGTGTTTTGCACTCCCCAATACCCGAACTATGAAGTATCTATCCTCTACTCTGTGTTCTACCATCTACTCCCTACCACCCCTGGTAGCCGACATTGTTTTGTTTTGTTTTGTTTTGTTCCCTTTAAGTATGGGTATCTTTTCTTAATCTTTTACAATGATGATCTTATGCAATGGTTGTCCTTCTGTGACTGACTAATTTCCTTAAGCATAATGTCATCAAGGTTCATCCATGTTATGCGGTGGCTTACAGCTTCCTTGTTATTCTTCAAGGCAGTATAATATTCCATTGTGTGTATGCACTAGAGTTTGTTTATCCATTCTTCCATTGATGGGCACTTAGGCTGTCTCCATCATTTTGCCATTGTGAATAGTGCTGCAACGAACATTGTTGTGCATATATCTACTCATGTTCTGGCTTGCATTTCTTGTGGAAATATACCAAGTAGAGGATCATAAGGTATTTCTATTTGCAACTTTCTGAGGAAGCCCCATACTGTTTTCCAGAGTGGTTGAGCCATTTTGCATTCCCACCAGCAATGAATGAAGGAGAGTCCCAGTGTCCACATCCTTGCATTTATTTTCCTCTGCTTTTGATGCTATCACATTATTTAATATATTGCCCATAGAATCCTTCAATTGTGGAAGTCAAGGCTTAGGGTGTTACTCAGTTTCCTGAGCTTGGAAAAATGCTGAGTATGTTCTTCTGTTTTGATTTTCTAACTCCAGGTCTGTACACATTTATTTAAAATATTTGACTTAGTCTTCTCAATCTTCTTCAAAATTTTCTATTCAGTTCTTCCCACGTGAATTTAGAGATCATCTGAAGAACAGATTTGATGCATTAAACACTAAAGATCGTAGACCAGAAGAGTTGTGGGATGACATTAAGAACATCATACATGAAGAGAGCAAAAAGTCATTAAGAAGACAAGAAAGAAGGAAAAAGTCAAAATGGATGTCAGACGAGATTCTGAAACTTGCTGTCCAGTGTAGAGAAGCTAAAGCAAATGGAAAAATTGAAGAGGTCTAAGAGCTAAACAGAAAATTTCAAAGATCAGCTGGAGAAGATAAAGCCAAATACTATAATAAAATATGCAAAGATTTAGAGTTAGAAAACCAAAAGGGAAGAACACTGTCAGCATTTCTCAAGCTGGGAGAACTGAAGAAAAAATGCAAGCCTTGACTTTCCTTATTGAAAGATTCTCTGGGCAAATTGTTGAATGATGCAGAATGCATCAAGAAAAGATGGAAGGAATATGCAGAGTCATTGTACCAAAGGAAATGTTTAATGTTCAACCATTTCAAGAGATACCATATGAACAAGAGCCAATGATACTCAGGAAAGAAGACCAAAGTGCATTGAAAGAAGTGGCAAAGAACAAGGCACCAGGAATTGATGGAATAAAAATTAAAATCTTTCAAGAAAGTGAGGCGGCACAAGAGGCAC
>NW_006409017.1:442154-460393 GCF_000296735.1 Chrysochloris asiatica | reverse complement strand
TCTGTTTTGGAAGAAGTGCAGCCAGAGTGCTCCTTGGAGGCCAGGATGGCTAAGCTTCATCTCTCATACTTTGGACATATTGTCAAGAGGAAACAGTCTCTGGAGAAGGATGTCATGCTGGGTAACGTGGAGGGTCAGAGAAAAAGACGAAGACCCCTAACGAGATGGATTGGCCAGGTGGCATCATTGATGGACTCGAGTGTGGCAGTGGTAGTGAAGTTGGCCCAGGATCGGACATTGTTTCGTTCATCTGTGCATGGGGTCGCTATAAGTCAGTTCTGACTCAATGGCACATGACAACAACAACAACAACAACAACATTTGACTTAGTCTTCTTAATCTTCTTCAAAATTTTCTATTCAGTTCTTTTTTCTGCTCATTTCTTCCATTTGCTTTAGCATCTTTGCACTGGAGATCAAGTCTCTTATGACATCTATTTGGTCTTTTCCTTCTTACTGAGCTTTTGCTTTCTTCCTATATGATGTTCTTGATATCATCCCACAACTCTTCTGGTCTTCAGTCTTTTGTGGAATGCGTTAAATCTGTTCTTCAGATTATCACTAAATTCAGGTGAAGGTATGTTCAAGGTCATATTTTGGCTTTCGTGGACATGTTTTAATTTTCTTCAGCTTCAGTTTCAACATGCACATGTACAACTGATTGTCTGTTTCACAGAGTGCCCAATGTCTTGCTTTTGCTGATTATATGTAGCTTTTCCTCCATCTCTTTCCGTAGATGCAGCAAATATGATTTCTATCCATACCATCTGGTGAGGTCTATGTGTATAGTCTTCTTTTAAGTTGTTTAAAAAAGGGGTTGCTGTTAAAAATTCATTGGTCTTGCAAAGTTCTCTCATGGTATATGCAGCATCCTTTCAATTACCAATGTAATGTTTTTTACCTACTGATACTTCTTCTTGGTTTCCTATCTTTATATTCTTAATCCCCAGTAATTACCAATGCATCTTTTTTTTTCCTTTCTTTCTTTTAAAAGTTTTTATTGTGAATTAAGAGAAACTTTATATGACCAATCATCAGTTCTACACTCAACAAATCATACACTTTGTTTCATTACAATGGCTATAATCTGCTCCATGTACCATCAGTTAACAGTATTTCTCTCTATTCATTTTAGCTCTGGTTTTTTTGTTTTGTTTTGTTTTTCATAAACACTCAGGCATATATCATAATTTACACCACTAAAGGACACATTCTGCAAGTCTGCCTCCTGGCCACCAGCTCTCTGTCCCTCTCGTTCCATGAATCTAGAGTCTTCAGCTGCTCCCTTTCTCCATATCCTCATCTCTGATTTCGCTGCACCTTTGGATAGGTCCCACATTCTGCTTATGCTTGTCTCCCTTGAAGGGTTTTCCTGATGATTATTCTTTGAAGATGTATCTTCTGTCACTCTAGTAGTTCTAGGCTGGTCTGCTTGTCTTTTCTGGTGGAAATGTCCCACCTCAAAAAGTTCTGGATGAGGCTCAGGAATCTACTTAAGGTCCTATACACTGCAAAGAATCCTCTAGAGGCGTATTTCACTGGGCAAGTTGTAGAACCCCTTTAGTATATTCCAATCAGTTTTTATCCATTCTTCCATTGGTGGTCAATTAGGCTGTCACTATCTTTTTACTATTGCTAATAGTGTTGCTATGAACACTGGGGTGCATATATCTACTCATATTATGACTCTTATTTCTTGTGAATATATATCAAGTAGAGGGATTGTTGGATCATATGGTATTTCTATTTCCAACTTTCTGAGGAAGCCCCATACTCTTTTCCAGTGTGGGTGGAACATTTTGCATTCCCACCAGCAATGTAGGAGGGTCCCAGCCTCTCCATATTCTCACCAGTATTTATTGTTTTCTGTATTTTTTAACTTCACTATCATTGCTGATGTGAGATGGCATCTCATTGTTGTTTTGATTTGTATTTCACTAACGGCTAATGATTGCGAAAATTTCATCATGTTTGTTGGCTATCCAAATCTCTTCCTTCTTGAATTGTCTGTTCAAGTCCTGTGCTCATTTTTTAATTGGATTCCTTGTATTTTTCTTGTAGAGGTGTTGTAGTTTTCTATAGATTTTATAAATTAATCCCTTGCAAAACATCTTTCTTGAAAGATTTCAATTTTTATTCCATCAATTCCTGTTGCCTTGTTCTTTGCCAATTCCTTCAGTACACCTTGGACTTTTTCCTTCAGTATCATTGGCTCTTGATCATATACTACCTCTTGAAATGGCTGAACAGTAACCATTTCCTTTTGGTACACTGACTCTGTGTATTCCTTCCATCTTCACTTGATGCTTCCTTCACCATTCAATTATTTTCCCAGCGATTCTTTCAATAATGAAAGTTGAGACTTGAGTTTTTTCTTCAGTTCCCCCAGCTTGAGAAGTGCTGAGCGTGTTCTTCCTTTTTGGTTTTCTGATCTCAGATCTATGCACATCTTGTTGTAATATTTGGCTTTATCTTCTCAAGCTGATCTTTGAAATTTTCTGTTCAGCTCTTGGTCCTTCTCATTTCTTCCATTTGCTTTAGCATTTCTACACTGGAAAGCAAGTTTCAGTGCTTCTTCTGACATTCATTTTGAGCTTTTCCTTCTTTGTTGTCTTCTCAGTGACCTTTTGTTTTCTTCCTGTATTAAGTTCTTGATGTCATCCCACAACTCTTCTGGTCTTCGGTCTTCAAATTGCTAGTAAGTCACATAGATTTAACTTTATTACAGACTGTTTTAATCAGGGAAAAAACAAATAATAATAACAAGGTAACCTCAAAACAAAACAAAACAAAAAAACCCTACACTGCACATCAAAGTAGAAAAGAGAAAAAAACACACAAAGATTCAGTAAACATTAACAGAACAATAATGAAAATTAAACTCACAAACAAGAATTAAGCATAGAAAAATATGTTAAATAAATAATCCAGTAGCACCACAGACACACACACACAAAAAACAAAACAAAACAAAACAAAACATACACACAAAAAAATGACAACAATCAATTCACACCTATTGAAAATTACATTGAATGTAAATGGATTAAATGTACCAGTATGTAGATAAAGAACAGAACGGATAAGAAAACAGAATCCTTCAATATGTTGTCTATAAGAGACATATATAAAAGATGGAGACAGCCAAAATGTCCATTAACAGCAGAATGACTAAACAAATTTTGGTACATACACATAATGCAATTCTTATTTTTATGAATTATGAGACTGTGAAATACCTCACGAAGTGATTGAACCTGAAGGACAATAACCTGAATCAAATTAGTCAATGACAAATGGACAAAAACTATATGAAACCAATGTTATAGAAATTTTTTAAATCAGGCTTTTTTTTTTTTTTTTTTCTTTTGATAAAAGATATAATCTATTATGGTTGCAGGTGGAGGAGGTTAGAAAAACATGGGCTGGAGGGTTAAAGCCATAACTACACAGTGCTGTAGTCTCCCATCTCCTTTAGTTCACATTGGACATACCCACAACTCCACTTAGAACTTTTAAAACTCTATCATTCAGAAGAAGAGGCTCTCTGTTCTGTTTCCACCTCAGAAATTAAACCAAATCTTATTTTACTTCACCGTTCAGAATTATACTGCTCCTAAAATATGTACATGAAGGATCTGCTTGGCTGACAATGACCCCATAGAACAGAGGAGAGCTGTTCCATAGAGTTTCCAAACTTGTAAACTTTATGGAAACAGATTGCCACAGTTGCCACAACTCTCTTGAGTTGCTGTTTGTAGGGTGTGTAGTGGAAGGCACAGTATGAACCACTGAAGTATATTGATGAAGCTAGACTAAAAGTTCTTCCATGTTTTAGGACTAATGATTTTTAATAAGCACTGTAAATATGTGGTGTGCTATATTATTGTCAGCATATAGAGTTTGAATATCTTACAAGGATAAAATGGAAAAGCATGTCAGAAATATTCAAACCTTAATGACTGCATTAACATCTAAAACTCTTATCAAGAAATAAAATATGTTCAATATCTAATGGCACATTCTTCTTAGCCAAAGAGTTGACCATGATGTCGTGAATGGAGTAAAGTCCTTGAGACCTTCATTTGCTGATGGGACACAACTCAAAATGAAGAGAAACATCGATACCCTATGCACTTGTTGTTAGTTGCCATCGAGTCAGTATCGACAAATAGCGACCTATGCACTGCAGATCCTAGGCATTAGGGAGCTGAAATATACTGGTTTCGGCCATTTTGAATCAGACAATCACATGGTTTACTATGCTGGGGATGACAAATTGAAGAGGAATATTGTTGCATTCATTGTCAAAAAGAACATATCCAGATCAGTCATGTAGTACAGTGCTATCTGTGATAAGACAATATTCACATGCCTACCAGGAAGACCAATTAATACCACTATTTTCCAAATTTACACAATGAACACTAAAGCCAATGATGATGAAATGGAAAATGTCTACTAAAGTCTTCAGTTTGAAATTGATCAAACACACAATGAAGACGTATTGATAACTACTGGGGATAGGAATACAAAGGTTGGAAACAAAGAAGATCAGTAGTTGGACTATACGGTCTTGGTAATAGAAATGATGCTAGAGATTGCAAAATATAAATTTGCAAGACAAATAATTTGTTCATTGCAAATACCTTTCTTAAACAACATAAAAGACGACTGTACACCTGGACCACACCAAATTAAATACACAAAGATCAAACTAACTAAATCTGTGAAAATAAATGATGGAAAACTTCAAATTATCAGCTCAAACAAGGCAAGGAGAAGATTGTAGAACAGACCATCAATTTGTTGTTAGGTGCCATTGAGTTGGTACCGACTCACAGTGACTCTATGCACAACAAAACAAAACACTTCCCAGTCTTGGTACAACTTCACAATTGTTGCCATGCTTGAGCCCATTGATGCTTCCACTTTGCAAATCCATCTTGCTCATGGTCTTCCTCTTTTTTTCATACCCTCCACCTTACCAAATATGATATCCTTCTCCAGTGACTGGTCCCTCCTGACAATATGTCCAAAGTATGAGAGACAAAGTTTGGCTATCCGGGCCTTCAAGAAGTACTTTGGCTTCGCTGCTTCCAACACAGATTTGTTGGTTCTTTTGGAAGCTCACGGTAATTTCAATATTATCCTTCAACACCGTAACTCAAATGCAACAAGTCTTCTATAATCTTTCTTATTCACTGTCCAGTTTTCGGATGCACATGAAGTTTTTGAAAATACCATGTTTTTGGTCAGGCACACCTTAGTCCTCAAGCTGATACCGTTGCTCTTCAACACTTAAAAAAGGACTTGTGCAGCAGATTTGTGTAATGCAATACATTATTTGATTTCTTGACTACTGCTTCCATGAGTGTTGATAATTAATCCAAAAAGAATGAAATCATTAACAACTTCAATCTTCTCTCCATTCATAAGATTGCTGCTTATTGAACCAGAGGTGAGGAATTTTTTTTTTTTTCTTTATATTGATCTGCATTCAATCCAAAAAGGCTGTGGTCTTTGATCTTTATCAGTAAATATTTTAAGTCCTCTTCATTTTCAACAAGCAAAGTTGTTATTGTTCTGCTTATCACATGTTGTTATTGTGTCTTTCTCCAAACCTGAAGTCCTGTTTTTTTTTTTGTTTTGTTTTGTTTTCATGAGCCAGCTTTTCAGATTATTTGCTCAGAATAGAGGTTGAATAAGTATGGTTAAAGAATACAACCTTGTCTCACATCTTTCTTAATTTTAAAACATTCAGTGTTCCCATGTTCTGTTCGAACAATTGCCTCTTGGTCCAGGTACAGATTGCTCATGAGTACAATTCAGTTTTCAGGAATATTTATACTTTGCAATATTGTCCATAGCGTGTCATGATCCACACAATCGAAAGCCTTTGGATAGTCAATAATGCACAGGTAAATTTCTTTCTGATATTCTCTGCTTTCAGCCAAGATCCATGGTACATCAACAATGATAACCCTTGTTCCACAACCTCTTTGAATCTGTCTTCAACCTCTGGAACTTTCTGTCAATGTATGATTGTAGCTGTTTCTGTACTATCTTTAGCAAAACTTTACTCATATGGGATATCAAAGAGATTGTCCGATGATTTCCATATTCCATTGGGTCACTTCTCTTTGGAATGGGCACAAATGTGGATCTCTTCCTATCAATCAGCCAGATAGTTGTCTTCCAGATTTCTTGGATGAGATGAGTGAGTGCCTCCTGTGTCACCTGACTTTCTTGAAAGATTTCCATTTTTATTCCAACAATTTCTGGTGCCTTGTTCTTTGCCAATTCTTTCAATGCACCTTGGACTTCTTCCTTCAGTATCATTGGCTCTTGATCATATGCTACCTCTTGAAATGGCTGAACATTAACCATTTCATTTTGGTGCAATGACTGTGTATTCCTTCCATCTTCTCTTTAGTGTATAAAGTAGCATCATCTAATTTAACAATCACATTAAAATTTTGCCAGTTGTCTCACTAATGGCCCTTATTGTAGAAATTAAAAATATATGTTTATCCAACCCTTAATTTTATTCTGACTTTTTATTTTAATTTACTTTGAGCATGTTATCAGCAGGGACCAGTCTCAAGAGAAGCACCTCATGATTGCTAAAGCAGAGGGTCAAAGAAAAAAGGAAAAGATTCTTAAATATAACTTACAAGTAACTAAAGTTTCGATTATAATGAAATAAAGATCTACATTAAAGCCCAAGACTGTCTAGTGGATTAATTTTAGCAATAACATCATCCTCTGTTTTACAGACATTAAACAATATGAAATAATCCTTTTCTTAACTTGCCCTTAATGCTGTAATTGATAAAATCAGAGGAGATATGAGAAAAAGAAAAAGAAATAATTTAATTAAAGATATTGTAAACTTCCAAATAAGCATTGGTCAATTTATTTGTTGCATTTTTAAAGACCCAATGCTATGTTTCGGAAATAAGTGAATGAGACAGAAAAATATCATTCTGTTTCAGAACTTAGAAATAATTGTTGAAGAAAAATACTATACTAGACAAAGTAAATGGTCAATTAGAAAGAGTGAGACCACATTGAAATTTCTTGATATCGTGGCTGCAACAAAGCACTTAAAACATAACAAAGATGGTGCCAATGGTTCAAGTTTAGAAAAAGTTTTAATCTATTGTATATAATGCCACTACGAGCTGGAGCTGACTTGCAGAAACCAAACAGCAACAATAGCAGCAACAACAAAGCAGAGTATATATCAATTTTAGACAACTCAAGGAAGACAATACAGCAAAATTTTCTAAGGAGGATAGTTGCTGTTTTTGTAGGAGTCATAGAGTTAGTACCAACACAGAGTGAACCTAGGTATAACAGAATGAAACATTGCCTGGTCCTGTGCTGACTTCACTGTCCTTGCTACGCTTGAGCACATTGATTCTGTAAATGTGCCAATATATTTTGTTGAAGGTCTTTCTCTTGTTCTCTGACCTTCCACTATATGTCGAATGATGTCCTTCTCCAGGGAATGATCCCTCCTTATAATACGTCCAAAGTATAGGAGACAAAGTCTGGTCATCCAGAATTCAAAGGAATAATCTTCATGTATTTATTTCAACCCAGGTCTTTGTTTTTTTGGGAAGGCCACGGTACTTTCAATATTTTTCTCAAACACCACAAAATCATAATTCAAATGCATCAACTTATCTACAGTCTTCCTGTTTAACTTTCATGTGCATATGAAGCAATTGTGCATACCATAATTTGGGTCAAGCACACCTTAGTTATGAAACTGGCATCATTGCCCTTCAACACTTTAGAGAGGACTTATGCAGCAGATTTAATTAATGCAATACATTATACAATTTTTTGATTGATGCTTCCATGAGTGTTACTGGTTGATGAAAGCAAAATGAAGTCTTTGACAACTTCAATGCATGTTTTAAAAGCCTATGAATCAAAACATCTTCAAAAAGTAATAGAAAACACTATTATTGAAATTTTGAGAATGTTCAGTTTTATATTAATTTTTATATCACAATAGTAATACATACTGGTGGTGCTGTTTATGTGCTGTGTAGTCTGTTCCAACTAATAGCAACAGATAAGGAAGAAGGAGAGAAGGATTACTCCCAAATATTTAGTCACTGAAAACATTATGAATAGCAATGGAACACTACTTTGAAATACAACTTTGTCTGTGATAGGATAATATCTCCTATGGCTAGAAACATACATTGACAGAGAACTTCCTGAGGTTCAAGCCAGATTCAGAAAAGTCTGTGGAACAAGGGATATTATTGCTAATGTCCATGGATCTTGGCTGAAAGCAGATAATATCAAAATATCAGAAAGATGTTTACCTGTGCTTCATTGAATATTCAAAGGCTTTCATTGTATGGACCCTGACAAGCTATGGACAACATTGCAAAGTATGAGTATTCTGGAACACTTAATTTTGCTCATAAGGAATCTGTACCTGGACCAAGAGACAGTTGTTTGAACAGAGCATGGGAACACTGAATAAGTTTAAAATCTAAAAAAAGGTGTGCAAAAAGGTTGTATTCTTTCACCATACTTATTCAACCTATATGCTGAACATATAATCTGAGATGCTGGCTCATATGAAGAAAAACATGACATCAGGATTGGAGGAAGACTCACTAACAATCTGCAATATGCGGATGATACAACCTTGCTTGCTGAAAGTGAAGAAGACTTAAAACATCTACTGATGAAGAACAAAGAGCACAGCCTTCAGTGTGTAAAGAAAATAAAAAATCTTTACAACTGGATCAATAACTAGTATCATGAGAAATATAGAAAAGACTGAAGTTGTTAAATAATTCGTTTTGTTTGGATACACAATCAATATTCATGAAAGCATCAGTTAAGAAATCAAACAACATATTGTATTGTATAAATCTGCTGCCAAAGATATCTTTATAGTGTTAAAAAGCAAAAATATGAGCTTGAGGACTAAGGTGTTCCTAATGAAATGCATGCTACTTTCAGTTTCCTCATATATTGAACATTGAATAAGGAAGACCTCAGGAGAATTGAGGTGTTCTTATAATGGTGTTGGAATATAATGTGATACTAGCATGGACTGTTTGAGTAACAAATAATCTTATCTTGGCTGCACTTCTTCCAAAATTGATCTGTTGGTCTTTTGGCAGCCCATAGCACTTTTAATATTTGCTCCAACACCATAACGCAAAGCATCAATTCTACTATGGTCTTCCTTATTTACCCTCCAGCTTTCACATGCATATGAGATTATTGAAAATACCATGGCTTGGGTCAGGTGCACCTTAGTCTTCAAGCTAACACCTTTGCTCTTCAACACTTTAAAAAGGTTTTGTGCAGGAGATTTGCCCAATGCAATACGTTGTTTGATTTCTTTACTGCTGCTTCCATGAGTGTTGATAGTTGATCCAAGAAGAATGAAGTCCTTGACAACTTCAGTCTTTTTTTTTCTGTTGATAAGAATGTTGTTTATTGGTCCAGTGGTGAGGATTTTTGTTTTCTTTACATTTAGATGTAATCCATACCAAAGGCTGTGGTCTAAGATTGCTGCTCTTAGGTGACATCAAATCAGCTCTGACTTGTAGCAACATTATGCATAATAGAATGAGGTATTACACTGTCCTGAATTATCCTTATAATTGTTTCATTTGATCCAATTCATTTTGCAGTTTGTTAATCAGCCTCATTGAGGGGTTTTCCTCTTTTGCTGACACTCTTATTTTCCCATCATAATGTCCTTCCCAATGGACTGATTGGTCCCTAAGATAATACGTCCAGAGTATGAGAGACAAATTGTCATTATCCTATCTCCTAGGGAACATTATGATTGTACTTCCTCCAAGATAAGATTATTTGTCAGACTACAAAGTCACTTGAACTGCAAGGTCGGCGGTTCAAGCTCACCAGCTGCTCCTCAGAAACCCTATACAGGGTCTGTATGGGTCGGAATTGACTCAACAACACTTAACAACAACAACAGTGCTGAAAATATTTCTGTCAAATTACAAAATGTCTCCTGTCTTGGAAAAAAATGACTTATTCTTAATATTTGTGTTAAATGAATATCCACCACCCATCTGTCATTGGAGGCTTGAATGCTAATATGAATCTGAACAGGTTTTAGCATAGGTTCCAGAATAAGACCAACTAGAAGAAAGGCATGTTGAGTTACTTGTGAAAAACAATTAATAAAAACACTTTGGATTATAGTGTTTTTTTGTTTTTTTCCCTAAAACTGTTCATATGGATGGCCCTGGATTGGGCATTGATTTGTTCCACTGTGTATGAGGTAGCCTTGAGTTAGGGGTGACTCTAATAAAGTTAACAACAACTCTTTTTATTATTTTCTGAAACATTCTCTATAATTACCCTTTCTCTTTGCAGTTTTCCATATTATTACCCTAAATGAATCTTTTTTACCAGTTAAGTGCATTTAGTATTATTTTATATCTTAATTAAAAATAAAAAACAACAACAACAAAAACTAGACACTGACATCTTTCAAAGATAACCCAATTTTCTGTTCCAGTAAACTCCTCAAAAGAAATGACAAAATGCATGTTCTCTACTTCACCACTTTATAAACAATTAAAAATAAACCCTTATCAAATTTCTATACTAATCATTTTATTGAGGCAGTCTTATCAAACTACAACAAATATCTTTTTTAAATGGAATGGTCAGTTCTCAGTATTTACTTAATTCTACCTGGTTGCCACATTCAACACAGTTGGTTATTCCTTCCATCAAACAGTCATTCACTTGAATTCTGTTATAACTAATGTATTACCTAAACTTTTAGCACTTTATTTTCTTTCAACCACTCATATTTCATTTTGTTGTACTTTGACGGCTTCCGTGTTCCTGTGATTCTAAAAACTGTGCCTCCAGTATTTTAAATATAGGGAGGTTTCAGCTGAGCTTCCAGACAAAGACAGACTAGGAAAAAGTAGAGAAAGAATACTACCAAATACTACCAAATACTGGAAACCTTATGAATAGCAGTGGAACAATGTCAGATAGCACCAGAATATTGAATACTGAAACATGATGAAGAGCTCCAGAATATTGTCAGATATAGTGTCAGTAGATAAGCCTCTCAGGAGGAAAGACAATAAAAAACTGCGTTCTCAAAGAAGAGTTGCTTATGATGGCAGGAATGGAGTAAAACCTTCAGAACCTTCATTTGCTGGTGGGACACACCTTAAAATGAAGAGAAACAGCTGTCAATATGCATTAAGAATTGGAACATGTAAGGATTGAAGTATGAATCTAGGAAAATATGAAATTGTCAGAAATGAAATGGAACAAAAATAAGCATAAGTGAGCTGAAATGGATTGGTATCGGCCATTTTGAATATGTCAATCACATAGTTTACTATGATGGGAATGACAAATTGAAGAGGAATGGGTTCATTTTCATCATCAAAAAGAACATTTTAAGATCTGTTTTGAAGATCAACACTATCTGTTTTAGGATAATATCCATACCTCTAATGGAGCTGTGGTAGCATAGTGGTTACAAATCGGGCTGTGAACCACAAGGTCAACAGTTCGAAATGACCAGTTGCTCTGTGGGAGAAAGATGAGACATTCTGCTCCCGTAAAGATTTACAGCCTCGAAAACCCTGTTCAGGGTCGCTATGGGTCGGAACCGACTCGACGACACTTAACAACAACAAAAGGAAGAACAATTATTACCGCTATTATGCAAATTAACATGCCAACCACAGCAGTCAGTGATGATCAAATTGAATAAGTCTGTATTGCTCTGTAAGATAAACACTGGACTGCAAGATCAGTTTGAACTGCAAGAGCGGCCTTTGAAACCTACTAGTCACTTCTCTGAAATCCTATACAGGATTGACATGAGAAAGAATTAACTCATTAGTACTTTCCAACAGCAACAAAACTAACTTTTTTAGCCTGAAATAATTCAAGAATGCAATCAAGATATATTGATAATCACTGGTGATTAGAATGCAAAAGTTGGAAACAAAGTGGAAGGTTCCATAGTTAGAAAATATGGCCTTGGTTATAGAAATTATGTTGTAAATCCCTTGACTTCTTCATTGCAAATAACTATTTTAAATAACATAAAAGATGACTATATAAATGGAATTCACCAGATGGAATACACAGATATCAAATTGAATACATTTTGGAAAAAGACAGTGGAAAGACCATCTCATCAGCCAAAACAAGACTGGAAAAGACCATCAATTGCTAAATACACAAGTTCATGGTAAAGTTGAAGAAATTTCAAACAAGTCTTCATGAGTCAAAATATGAACTTGAACATGTTCCACTTGAGTTTGGAGATCATCTGGAGAACAATTTTGATGCATTGGACACTAAAAACTGAAAAAGACTATTTTGGTCTTTTTTCCAGAAAGACTCAGAATCTTGCTTGCCTGAACAAAGATGCTGAAGCAAATGGAAAAAGTGAGGAGGTAAAAGAGCTGAATAGAAAAATCCAAAGGGCAACTTGATAAGATAAAGTCAAATATTATAGGGAAATATGCAAAAACCTGGAGTTAGAAAACCAAAAGAGAAGAACACTCTCAGCATTTCTCAAACTGAGGAAACTGAAGAAAAAATTCAGTCCTTGATTTGTATTATTGAAGGATTCTATGAACTCCTGGTGTGGTGCTGTAGCATCAGCACTGGACTGCAAACCACAAGGTCAGCAGTTCAAACCCACCAGCTGCTCCTTGGAAACCCTATACGAGGTTGCTTTAACTAAGAACTGATTCAGTGGCACTTAATAAAAACAGCATGGGCAAAATGGAGTCCTGGAGTGGTGCTGCAGGAAAATCTGCAACGGGGGCAAAATATTGAAGATTCAGAAAGAATCAAAGAAATGGAAGGAACGAAGAGAGCTATTTACCACAAATAGGTAGCGTGTCATCGAGAATGAATGATAAAGGAGGAAGTCCAACATGCACTGGCAAAGAATAAAGCACCAGGCATTGATACAATACAAATTGAATTCTTTCAACAAACTGATGAAGCACTGGATGCACTCATTCATCAATGCCAAGAAATTTGGAAGACAGATACCTGGTGAACTGACTGGAAGAGATCCATATTTATGCCAATTCCAAAGGAGATGACCCAAAGGATTGCGGAAATCATTGGGCAATACTATTCATATCACACACAAGGAAAATTTTTCTAAGATAATTTTAAAAATGGCGGTAACTATACATTGGCAGAACTTCCATAGGTTCAAGCCAAATACAAACAAGGATGTCATTGCTGGTGTCAGATGGATTTTGACTGAAAACAGAGAGTACCAGAAAAATGTTTACCTGTGTTTGTTGACTATGCAAATTATTTCCATTGTGAGGATCATGGCAAGCTATGGCCAATATTGCATAGAATGAGTATTCTGGAACACTTAATTTTACTCATGAAGAGGCTGTACATAGACCAAGAGGCAGTTGTTCAAACACAAGAAGGGACTGGATGGTTTGAAATTAGACAAGTTGTGTGCCAGGTTTGTATACTTTCATCATACTTATTCAGTCAGTGTTGGAAGAAGTAAAGACGAAATGCTTCTCAGAAAATTGAGTGGCCAGACTTCTTCTTTCATATTTTGAACATATTATTCAGGAGGTAACTGTCCCTCAAGAAAGGCATCAATCTTGGTAAATTAGAGGGTCAGAGAAAAGAGGAAGACCCACAATGAGATGGATTTGTACCATGGCAGCAGCAATTGAATCAAGTATAGTAATGTTCATGAAGTTGGCACAGGACCAAGCAATGACTCATTCTATGGTGCATATGGTGGGTCACTTTGAGTTGGGACTGATTCCAAGGCACCTTAAAACAATATTAAATCTCTATAATGAGTAATTTTGTTACTTGCCATTGAGTTGGTTCCGATCCATAGCAACCCTGTACAGGGTTTCCGAGGCTGTAAATCTTTACGGGAGCAGAAAGCCTCATCTTTCTCCCATGGAGCGCCTGGTAGCTTTGAACTGCTGACCTTGAGGTTTGCAGCCCAATTTGTAACAACTACGCAACCAGAGCTCCTTGGTGAGGTTGGCCCAGAATTGGACATTGTTTCATTCTGCTGTACATGGGGTCGCTATGAGTCGGTTCGGACTCGATGGCACCTGACAACAACAACAATGATGAGTACATAATCCGAGAAGCTGGATCATCTGAAGAAGAATGTGGCATCAGGATATAAGGGAGACTCATTAATAACTTGTAACATATAGATGATAAAGTCTTGCTGGGTGAAAACAGAGGTCTTAAACAATTATTGATAAAGGTCAAATACCACAGCCTTCATTATGAGTTGCATCTCAATGTAAAGACAACAAAAATCCTAGGCACAACAGAATGAAACACTGCCCCGTCCTGGGCCAACCTCACAATTGTTGCCACGCTTGAGTCCACTGATGCTGCCACTTTGCCAATTCATCTCTCTGTGGGTCTTCCTCTTTTTCTCTGACCCTCCACCTTACCAAACATGATATTCTTTTCCAGATACTGATAATATGTCGGAAGTATGAGAGATAAGCAGCACTCTGGCTGCACTTCTTCAACACAGGTCTGTTTGTTTTTTTGGCAGCCCATGGCCGTTTCAATATTCTCCTCCAACTGAATACCATGACAATCTGTGGTACATACACAAAATGGAATATTATGCTACTTTGATGAATAACAAGGAAGCTGCAAGCCACTGCATTAACATGGATGAACGTGAGGACATTATGTTGACTGAAATTAGTCAGTGATAAAAGGAGAAATACTGCATAGGACCACTACTGTAAAAGACTAAGAATAAGAACCCATACTAAGGGGGGGGGGTGGATTCCTTGCTGGTTGCTGGGATGTGGGGAGGGGTGAGGGGAGGGATGGGAAGGTGGAGCACAGGGCAAGGATTAGACACAGGATAGTTTGGGTGCTGGAAAAGGGGACAATATACAAGAAGGGACAAGGGAATGGAGGAACAAAGTGGATAGGAGAACAATTAGGCAGGTTTGCATAGGCCAAGTGAGACAGAGGTAAATAATGATGTATGCACAACCATGGAACAACAGAGCTCTGGGATACAGGGATTGAGACATGGTTGGAATAGGAAAAGGGGGAAATAATGTTAAGATGCTTGGCTGTCTTTTGAATCTTACTTTCCCTTGCATTACATTATAAAGTAGATACTTGAAGGGAAGAGAAAGGAATAACCAGAAATATCACCATAGAAAGGTCTTAAGTCCATCTTCTGCCTATAACTGATTGGAATACCTAAAATGGGGCTACAACATGCCCGGTGAAGGAGGCTTCCTGTGGAGCCTCTGCATTACATAAGACATAGGTGGAATCTTGAACAGCAAACAGAATCTTCAGAAGTGGGAGATTTCCTCTTGAAAGGATGGGAAGACCAGCCTGGAGCAGTTAGAGAAAAAGAAAATACTTCTTGAAAGAAAGAACAACAGGAAAAATACAAAACAATATAGGCAGACCGACTGACTACTACAAGAACAAGCAAGTTGCTCACCCAGGAGACATCAAGGCAAGTGGTCGGGTCCCCTCAGAGTAAACCCCCTTCCAAGACTCAATGAAAATACATGCTCTGATTGGTGACCACAATCATCACTGATAAGGGGAAGTGAGGGTAAAATAGAAATTAAGCTGCAAACTAAGCCCTACAACTTTCAATAGACTCCTGTGAAACCAGGTAGATACCTGGTTGGCCAGCAGTGTGGCAAGTCCAGGGGACTCTTGGGTCTAGTGTCAGTGACATAGCCACAGAAGACTAGAGTGGAGAGTGAAGTGTCCAGCTGCTAAGAAGAGAGGGCATATGCACAAGAACACCCACACTTGCAGATAATACCCACTTGACCTGACTTCAATGACTGGATGATCAGAGCTCAACCAGAAGAAGAAAGAAGAGGAAAAAAAGTAATCTGATACAATTTGATGAATTTGACTTACACTTATGGATGCAGTAGCACAAAAGAGGGAACAAATCTTTACAACAAGGATCATTCCCACCCCCTACATACACAGAGTAGACAGGGATGGGCAACTTGGACATTGGCTACCCAAAATGGGGGGTGGAGGGGCTACAAAGCAAGAAGTGACTGGCTTACAAGCTTTCAAGAGGGAACCTAGATCCAGAGGGAGTGGAGGAAGATAGAATCTCCACTGAGTAGTATTCTATCTGTCTAGGTGGGGCTATTGAAAGGAAACATGGACAGGTCTCTTGTGATACAATAGTGAATAATTGTTATTAGGACTGATTGTGAGGGTTGGAAATGTAAAGGTAGACGTTTTGTAGCAAGGAGGGGAGTGATTAACTTTTAGTCTAAGAGCAGAGGTCCCTGGGACCATGAAGGGAGAAGAGTGAAGAGTAGGACCCTACCCAGAGAAGCAGTGATGTCTGAGATGGAGGCAGAGATGCTGACATGGACAGATGGAACAGCTGGGGACTTTACACCCAGAGAGGGAGAGGGGTTTTGTGCTGTCGACCGGCGGGGCACAGTGTAGGCAGGCTTGTATGATATAGCCTTTGGTTGGTTGATGATCCATGTAGGGAATTGTAACTGTGGAATCAAAATGATATACGATAGGATGAATGTAAAACTAATGTTTGCCCATGTAAACGATCACATAATTCACAATAAAACATAAAAAAAAAAAAAAAAACCCTGAGCAATTAATTTTTATTTTTTCTTATTGAACAATATCATGTTTGATGAAGCAGTGGTTGAACAGAGATGCGGGGGATCCTCAGTTACGCTGGTTGGCACAATATATGGAACAATGTACTTTACCCTGCTAGCGATTGTAAGGATGATATAGAAACAGATAAAGTTCTAGTTTGTAGTACCTAAAAGGTCACCATGAATTGGAATAAACTGTATGTCAGCTTATAAAAATGAAGTTAATAGAGGCCCCAATAAAGCCTATCACTCCTATTTTCCTACATTTTAGTCCACTCCTTGATTTTAGAGGAATTACCCGAAGGCTGACAGTTAAATGAGTTTTGCTTGATCTTGACACCTATTCACTTAGCTTCGCAAGTGTTGATGGCATCTGATGGCCAAGTGTAAGAATTGGAATCAGCCCCTGGTGTCTTACTCTCAACATTGCATTTGTTATATAGTCTTAGTAATCTGTTTTAATTCAAAATGCTCACAACAGCTTGGAAATACAACATGAAGGATTTTTCTTCAGGAAAATTGTGTAGGAACAATTCCTGAAAATAAATGTCATTCATGTGCTCCTTCTTCCACCATTCATTCCCAAAATTTTGTTCCTTCGCCTGCTACAAAATAAATATAACCTGTTCAACAATCATAACTTATTTCTTTTTATCATCCATACCTTTTATTAAGAAGGGTTATGTTCAAGAACAGCAAAAAATTTTTCACTGAAAAATGGTCTTATAATTCAACAAGAAAGACAAATGATGTTTAGGGATGTCTTAGGATAAAATCCTGAATTATTTTCAAAAATTGTCAAGATGAGTTTTACAACCATTTAATCCTTACCATTTATCTAGTGAGAAATCCAGAAAAGGTCAGTTCTTTTCTGGATACAGTTGCATTTAGTAATGAAAGTGTCTTATTGAACTGTGTGCACTTGGGAAAAGGTGAAGGAATTAATGTCAGATTACTTATCCAATCTGTAAATGTCTGGAAAGTGAAACATAACAATCAAGAGCAGTAAAATAAAATCACTGAGACAGAGTCAGAAGTTCTATCTATCAAGAATGTTCTGCCAATCTTAGAGTTCAAATTCCACCCCTCCAATACACCAATATACACATCAAGCTGCAAATTTTCATCATCCTCTAAGGGGTAGATATCTGTTTGATCAAGAGTAGATTAGAACTAAAAACTGCTGTTTGAAACTTCAAAAATATATCACTGTCTGCAGATCGCCTTTATTTTCATGACAACTTCTTAACTAGAGGCTCCAATAGGTCAATATCATAGCAAAAATCATGAAAATTTTGTCATGTTTTCAGTACTAAGAGATTAACTTTCCATCATCCCACAGGCAGAAAAAAACAAGAAAGCAGCATTCCACTGACACTTTTGTTTTGCAATGTTTCCTGCTCAGGATGATACAGGGGTTTGTTAAATTAACACTGTGTAGAGGTAAATTATTGAATGATGCAGAATGCATCAAGAGAAGATGGAAGGAATACACAGAGTCATTGTACCAAAAGGAAATGGTTAATGTTCAACCATTTCA
>NW_006409017.1:413624-441806 GCF_000296735.1 Chrysochloris asiatica | reverse complement strand
TCAAGCTGGATTCAGAAGAGGCCGTGGAACGAGAGATATCATTGCTGATGTCCGATGGATCTTGGCTGAAAACAGAGACTATCAGAAAGATGTTTACCTATGCTTTATTGACTACACAAAGGCTTTCAAGTGTGTGGATCATGACAAGTTATGGACAACATTGCGAAGTAGTATGAGCAAATAATACGAGAAGCTGGGTTCTATGAAGAAAAACGTGGCATCAGGATTAGAGGAAGACTCATTAACAACTTGTGAAATGCAGATGATACAACTTTGCTTACTGAAAGTGAAGAGGTCTTACAACATTTATTGATGAAGATCAAAGAGCCTTTGGTGTGAATTACATCTCAGTGTAAAGAAAACAGAAATCCTCACCACTGGACCAATAAACAACATTCTTATCAATGGAAAATGATTGAAGTTGTCAAGGACTTCATTCTTCTTGGATCAACTATCAACACTTATGGAAGCAGCAGTCAAGAGATCAGATGACATATTGCATTAGGCAAATCTGCTGCACAAGACCTTTTTAAAGTGTTGAAGAGCAAAGATGTCAGCTTGAGGTTTAAGATGTGCCTGACCCAAGTAATTTTCAATAATCTCATATGTATGCTAAAGCTGGACAGTGAATAAAGAAGATTGTAGAAGAATTGATGTCTTTGAATTGTGATGTTGGAGGAGAATACTAAAAGTCCCATGGGCTGCAAAGAACCAGTAGATCCTTTTTCGAAGAAGTGCAACCATAGTGCAAATTTGAGGCCAGGATAGCTAAACTTCGTCTCTCATACTTTGGACATATTGTCAGGAGGGAACAGTCGCTGGAGAAGGATATCATGCTTGATAAGATGGAGGGTCAGAGAAAAAGAAGAAGATCCCCAACGAGATGGATTGGCTAGGTGGCATCATTGATGGATTCAAGTGTGGCAGCGGTAGTGAGGTTGGTCCAGGATCAGACATTTTTCCATTTTGCTGTGCATGGGATCGCTATGAGTCAGTTCCGACTCGATGGCACCTGACAACAAGAACAGTTATATAAAGGAGTCCTCGAGTGGCACTGTGGGTTAATGTGCTGGACTGCAAAAATGGTTGAACTGCAAGGTGGAAAGTTTAGGCTCACCAGACGCTCATCAGAAACCTACACATGGTCTCTATGGGTCAGAACTGACTCAACAGAACTTAACAATACTAACAAGAGTAAATATACGCATATTTACATCAATTTTATTATAAACATTCAGATACAAAGTCTGGCCTTCCTGGCTTTCAAGGAGCATTCTGGCTGTACTTCTAACAGGGATTTATTTGTTCTTTTGACAGTACATGAGACTTTCAATATTCTCTTCCAACACCATAACTCAAAAGCTTAATTTTTTCTATGTTCCTCCTTATTCACCATATAACTTTCACATGCATATGCAATTATTTAAAATATCATGACTTGGGTACAGTACACCTTAGTCCTCAAAATGACATCTTTGCTATTTAACACTTTAAAGAAGTGTTGTGTAGCATATTGGCAAAATACAATGTAAACCATCATTTGATTTCTTGACTTCTGCTTCCATGACTGTTAATGATTAATCCAAGCACAACGAAGTCATTGAGGAACTTCCAGTTTGGTAGCGGCAGAGCACAGTCAGGTAGGGCAGGCTCTGAGGGGGAGGGGCTGAAAACCCAGAGAAGCTGCTCTCACGGAACAGCACCAGAGCTATCGCTCAGTCAACAACAACACGGAATACTGGGCCAAGAGGGTTCATGAGATGGTGTTGGAACTCTGGAACAAATTATTTTCTGGATCAAAACATTCAGCTGTTCCAGGAGCCACCATCTTGGGAAAGCATATCTTGATTGTATCAGGATTGATAGAATTAGGAGAGAACATCTTGATTGTATCTTGATTATATCAGGATTGCATCAAGATTGGTATCGAAATTTAAAGAGACAGTATAGACATAAAACCAAATGTTCACCACTCGTCTGTCTGTCGTGCTGTGGTGGTTTGAATTGCTGTGATTCTGAGGACTCTGCCACCAGTATTTTAAATAACCAGCAGGATCACCCATGGTGGACAGGTTTCCGATGAGCTTCCAAACTAAGACAGACTAGGAAGAAAGAGTGACAAACTACTTCCAAATTGCTAGTCACTGAAAACTCTATGAACAGCAGAGAAACATTGTCAGATACAGGACTGGAAGGTGGGAAGGCACTCAGAACGCAACTGGGGAAAAAAAATGCCTCCTCAAAATAGAGTTGACCATGAGGACATGAATAGAGTTAAGCTCGGGAGAGAAAAGCTCACAGAACCTTCATTTGCTGATGGGCCACAAATCAAAATGAAGAGAAACAGCTGTAAACATCCATTGAAAATTGGAACATGGAATGTACAAAGTATGCATCTGGGAAAATTGGAAGTTGTCAAATATGAAATGGAACCCATAAACATCCATATCTTAGGCATTAGTGAGCTGAAATGGACTGGTATTGGCCATTTTGAATCTGACAACCACATGGTTTACTATGCAGGGAATGACAAATTGAAAAGGAATGGTGTTGCATTCATTGTCAAAATGAACATATCCAGATCAGTCATGAGGAACAATGCTGTAAGTGATAGGATAATATCTATGCACCTACAGGGAAGCCCAGTTAATACCACTATTATTCAAATTTATGCACCAACCACTAAAGCCAGTGAAGATGAAATAGAAGAATTCTACCAACTTCTTCAGTCTGAAATCGATCAAACATGCAATCAAGATGTATTGCTCATTACTGGTGATTGGAATGCAAAAGTAGGGAGCAAAGAGGAGGGACCAGTAGTTGGAAAATTTGGACTTGGTGATAGAAATGATGCTGGAGAACGAATGATAGATTTCTGCAAGACAAATGACTTGTTTATTTCAAATATATTCTTTAGACAGCATAAGAGACAATTATACACATGGACCTCGCCAGATGGAATACAAGGTTGCTATGAGTCAGAACAGATGTGGTGACACAACTACCATCACCATTCCTTCTTTGATTTCTTGATCGCTGCTTCAGTGGATGAAAGAATTAACCATTTAAATTCCTTTTCACTTCTTTTATTATATTTTATTTTTCCATTTGTAATTATTTTTATTTTATTTAATATTCAAGTGTAATCCATACTGAAATACTTCATCAGTAATTCCTTTCATGTCATATTCATTTATCACAAGAAGATTTATATTATCTACATATCACAAGTTGAGTCTCCTTCCAATCTTGACACCACACTATTTTCCTGTAGTCCATCTTCTCAGATTATTTGTTAAGCATAAAGATTGCATGAGTGAAGTGAAAGGATATAATCCTTTCACACATATTTTCCAGTTTTTAACAATGCAATATCCATTTTGTTGTTGTTAAGTGCCACAGAGTCAGTTTTGAGTCATAGTGGCCCTGTATAGGGTTTCTGAAGAGCAACTGGTAGGCTTGAACCACTGACTGTACAGTTTAAGCCAATTTTGCAGTCCAGTGCATTAGCCCATAGTGCCAGATAAGGACTTCTTTAGTTCAGTTGAAAAGTTTAATTTCTTGTCATTGTATAATTTTTGCAAAAGCACAATTAACCCTTTCAAAACCAAATTATTTCCTGCTTTGAATTTTTTGTTGAAACTGTCTATTTTCTTTTCTTTTAAGTTTTTTTTATTGTGAATTGAGTGAAAGTTTACAGAGCAGACCATCAGTTTTACATTCAACAAATCATATGGTTTGTTTCATTATAATGATTATAAGCCCCTCCATGTACCATCAGTTAGCAGTATTTCTCTCTACTCAGTTCAGCTCTTTTTTGTTTTGTTTTTTTAAACACTCAGGCATATATAATAATTCAAACCACCCAAGAACACATTCCGAAAGCCTGCTTCTTCACCATCAGCTCTCACTCCCTCTCTTTCCATGAATCTAGAGTCATCAGCTGCTCCCTCTCTCCTTGTCCCTGTCTCTGCCTCCATCTCTGGTATTGCTGCTTCTATGGATAGGGTTCTGCATTCCACTTGAGCTCTTCTCTCTTGACGGTCCTAGGGTCTTCTGTTTCTAGACTGTAAGATAAATGAATGCCCCATTTTTGTTACAAAACTTCTACCTTTACAATTGTGACAGTCGCACTTAGTCATGATAACAATTATTCACTATTGAATCATAAGAATCTCATTCCCATCTCTTTTCACCAGATCCATCTAGATAAGATGAAAACTATTCAGTGGGGACTTTATCTTCCCCCACACACTCTTAAACTAAACTACCTTTTCAAAACTTGTAATCCAGTTACTTTTTGCCTTTATTGCCACTTCATTTTAGGTAGCCAATGTCTAAGTTTCCTGTCCTGATTACCCTGTATAATGATGGGATAACATTAATACTTGATGTGAAGACTCCTTTCCTCTCTGTTGGAATTTTGAGCTACTATATCCAAAAGGTAATACAGAAATGGCTACAATCATATATTGACAGATAACTTCCATAGGTTCAAGCCAGATTCAGGAGAGGTTGTGGAACAAGGGATATCATTGCTGATGTCTTATGGATCTTGGCTGAAAGCAGAGAATATCGGAAAGATGTTTACCTGTGCTTTATTGACTACACAAAGGCTTTTGATTGTGTGGATCATGACAAGCTAAGGACAACACTGCTAATATGAGTATTCAGGAACACTTAATTGTGCTCATGAGGAATCTGTACCTGGACCAAGAGGCAGTTGTTTGAACAGAACATGGGAACACTGAATGGTTTAAAATTAAGAAAGGTGTGTGACAAGGTTGCATTCTTTCACCGTACTTAATCAACCTATATATTGGGCAAATAATCCAAGAAGCTGGGTTCTATGAAGAAAAATGTGGCATTGGGATTGGAGGAAGACTCATTAATAAACTGCAATATTCAGATGATAGAACTTTGCTTGCTGAAAGTGAAGAGGACTTAAAACATTTACTGATGAAGATCAAAGAGCACAGCCTTCGGTATAGATTACATTTAAATGTAAAGAAAAACAAACATCCTCATCACTGGCCAATAAACAACATTCTTATCAATGGAGAAAAGATTGAAGTTGTCAAGGACTTCATTCTTCTTGGATCAACTATCAGCACTCACGGAAACAACAGTCAAGAGATCAAATGATGTATTGCATTAATCAAATCTGCTGCACAAGACCTTTTAAAAGTGTTGAAGAGCAAAGATGTCAGCTTAAGGACTAAGGAGCACCTGACCCAAGCGATGGTATTTTCAATAACCTTATATGCATGCAAAAGTTGTACAGTGAATAAGGAAGACCAGAGAAGAATTGATGCCTTTGAGTTGTGGTGTTGGAAGAGAATATTGAAAGTGCCATAGGCTGCCAAAAGAAGCAATAGATCCATTTTGGAAGAAGTGCAACCAGAGTGCTCCTTGGACACCAAGATGGACAAACTTCATCTCTCATACTTTAGACATATTGTCAGGAGGGTGCAGTCATTGGAGAAGGATATAATGTTTAGTAAGGTGGAGGGTCAGAGAAAAAGAGGAAGACCCCCCAATAAGGTGGATAGGCCAAATGGCAGTATTGATGGACTCAAGCATGGCAACAATAGTGAGGTTGGTCAAGGATTGGGCAGTTCTGCTGTGCATAAGGTCGCTATGGGTCTACACTAACTCGTTGGCACCTAACAACAACAACAACAAGTATCAATGAGTATAGGTCAAGTTCATCAAATTGTAGCAATTTACCCTAGTTTTCTTTATCAAAATTATTTTTTTATTTTATCTTCCTGTAGTCGATTTCTGATTATCAAGCCATTGAGACTAGGTTAAATTGATGCTATCTGTAAGTTTGGGTATTCTTATGTATCTCCCCCTGAAACCATGCATTTTCAGTAATGAATGGCATGTTGAAAGAATTTTTTAAAAAATGAGATAGCATGGAGTTTTTATACAAATATTGGAACACATATGCTCTGTGGGATCTTTGGAACTGGGTTTAATGGAATGATATTTGTTTCTTCAGATTCACTGTTATGCAGACCCCACCAGGTACTAAAAATGGAATAGTAGTTTCTTATTTATTCCTGCTATAACAGAAACACCAAACATGGATGACTTTAACAAAGATTGCACTTCAGGATAAATCTGAAAATATTTTTGTTGATTAATGGAATGTTGTTTCTTTTCCATTTTTATTTCACATCTTAGTAGACCGTGTGGTTGACAGATTCAGTGTGTCCAATACCATTTCAGCTCACTAATACCTAGGATATCAATCTTCAAGCTTTCCATTTCATTTTTGACAACTTTCAATTTTCCTTGATTCATACTTTGTACATTCCACATATGAATTACTAATAGATGCTTGGTGCTATTATTTCTTATTTTGAGTTGTATAATATCTGCATGACTTCATTCACATTTTTAGAGTGACTCTATTTTGAGAATGTAGCTTCTGTCCAGTTGTATTTTGAGTGTTTTCTAATCTAGTGAACTCACTTTCCAACACTTTTTTTTAAAAAATATTCTGGTTTGATTTCTATAAACCTCATTTGCTTATTTCACAAATAAATCATTAAGCTCATTTTGTAGTCTGCCCTATTTAGGGTACTCCTCTAAAACCTTTTTACCATATGCAAACTTTCTGGCCTAATTTACATAATCACAGTAGCATGCAAGCCACTACTGTAGAGAAAACTGACAAAAAAGTGGTGGAGGAAAAGACATATAGTTTTTTTCTTGTTTCTCTTGTTGTTGTTATTGTTAAGTGCAGCCGAATCAGTTCCAACCCACAGAAATCTTATATTGGGTTTCTGAGGTGACCTTGAACCACCAACTTTTTGGTTCAAACTGACTTTGCAGTCCAGAGCATTAACCCATGGTGCATACCAGGATGCTTTGTTTCTCTTAATGTGAGTAATATAAATGTCACTTCAGAAACAATAATAATGCATGGCCTTATATGGTGCTTCCTCTAGCACAATTTTGGATAATGTGAAATATTTCTATATACTATATCACAGCTTTTAGATTACAAACTTTCTCAACACATAAAATACAATTTCTATGTAGCTCTCTAAAGAATATTACAGTTGTTTTTTTTTTGTTTTTTTTTTTTCAGCAAAATAAAAAATAATATTTAGGTTATTCAATCATACATTTGGATTATTTGAAATTCCATCTCATTTCTTTATTTTTTTGACTTTAATTAATTCTGATTATTCTTATCTGTATATCATGGAGTAAGAATACATAAAAAATAGACAAAAGGAAAGCACTTAACATTAATTGCAAAACAGTGATTGTAGAAGATATTTGAAGAAAATTGTAGGATCTTTTGCTTTATAATAAAAACTGCAGAATAGGTTCTGGTGGATAGATACAAGAGGAATAGGTTAGGCACAGGAGAAAGTAAGCTCAAATGGGGAGTGACTAGTGTTGCCAGAGATGTTACTAGATAGTGAACCTGAAAGAGACAAGGATTTTCTCCCAGAGCAGAAAGGAAGAGCCTTCCCGTACATCTGATGTCCTGAGTTAAAATTTCTAGTTGTCAAAATCTTTGAGAAAATATGCTTTCATTTATTAAACCCACCCACTTTTGGTATTTCTGTTATAGCAAAACAAAGAGCATAAAAGGCATTGTAATCAGTCTTCTTCATTCTTGTATTTTATATTAGTTCCTTCCATGATGACCTAATTTTCTACAATCTGGACAGTATTGGTTAGCTCCATACCCTCTTGAAATAAATGTCAGTCATTAATTTAAAACTAGTTTATTAAGCCAAAACTTGTCTGTCAGTTTGTTGTAATCTGGTGGCTGTTGTGTTGCTATGATCCTTGAAGCTTTACAACCAGTTTATTAAATATCTGGAGGGAAAATCACGATGGCCAGGTTTCAGTAGAACATCTAGATTAAGAAAGAAGGAAAAATTTCACTGTCATCATTTCTAATAAATATTCTGACTGTACATCTCCTAAGACATATTTGTTTGTTCTTCTGGCTGTCCATGGTACTTTCAATATTTTTAAAACCACCATTATTCAAATGCATCAATTCTCTGATCCTCCCTATTCATTGTCCATCTTTCATTTGCTTGAGGCCACTGAAAATTACAAAGCATGGGTCAGGGGCACCTTAGTCCTCAAAGTGACAGTTTTACTCTTTAACACTTCAAAGAGGTCTTCTGCATCAGATTTGATGAATACAAAACATTGCTTTAATTTTTTACTTCTGATTCCAAGAGGATTGATTGTGGACCCAAAAAAATGAAGTATTTGGCAAAATAAAATTTTCTCTGTTTATCATGATATTGTTTACTGATCCAGTTGTGAGGAATTTCATTTTCTTTGCATTGAATTGCTATCCATACTGAAGTCTATAGAGGGTATTTGATCTTCAGTCTTTGATCTTCATCAAAGCTATTGCTTCAAGTCCTCTTCTATTTCACCAAGCAAATTTGTACCATCTGCCCCGGATTCCACAGGTATACAATTAACTGTTCTGGAACTCCTATTCTTAGCAATGTTATTTACGGTTTGTCATGAGCCACATAGTTGAATGTCTCTGTGTTGTCAATAAAACACATCTTTCTGTTATTCTCTACTTCCTGCCAAAATTCATTTGATATCTATAGTAATAGCCCTCTTATTAATCCAGCTTGAATTTCTGGCAGCTCCCCATTGATATGCTGATGCTGTTTTTGAATTATCTGAAGCAAAATTTTACTTGTATGTGATATTACTAATAATGCTTGATAATTTCCACCATCTGTTTGGTCACCTTTCTTTAGAATAGGCACAGTTACGGGTCTCTTCTAGTCAGTTGGCTGGATAGTTGTCTTCCAAATTTCTTGGCATACAATAATGCCTGTCTTGATTAGTTTGTTGACTAATGAAAGCTTCTGTTTGTTAAAGCATTTCAATTGGTACTTCATAAATTTCTGTAGCCTTGCTTTTCACTAATGCCTTAAGTGCAGCTTGGACTTTTCCCTTCCATATCATTGGTTCTTGACCATATGCTACGCCGTGAAATAGCTGAACGTTGACCAATTCTTTTTACTACAGTAACTATATTTCTTCCATCTTCTTTTGATGCTTTCTGATTGTTCAGTATTTTTCCATATAATCCTTCAATACTGAAATTTCAACTTTGAATTTTTTCTTCAGTACATTCAGATTTAGAAATGCTTGTCTTTTGATTTTCTACCTTCAAGTCTTTGCACATTTATTTGCAATGCTTTTCTTTGTCTTCTTGAGCTATTTTTGAATTTTTCTGTTCAGCTTTTTAATTAATAATTTCTTCCATTCATTTTAGCTACTCAAATTTTAAAAACCTGTTTTAGAGTCTCTTCTTACATCCAATTTAGACTTTTCTTTCTTTCCTGTCTTTTTAAATGATCTTTTGTTTTGTTTTGTTTTTTCTTTTATAAGGTTTTTAATGTCATCCTACAACTCCTCTGGTCTTCCTTTAGTCATTAATGTCTTGTTGTTAAGTGCTGTTAAATTGGTTCTGACACATGGCAACCATGTATACAGTTTCTGAGGAATTGCTGGTGGATTTCAGTTACCCACCTTGTGGTTAGCAGAGCTCATGCTACAATGACACATCAGAACTCCCATTAATGTCTAATGTATTCTTCAGATGGTCTCTAAATTCAGGTGTGATATTTGCAAGATTATATTTTGACTTTCATGGACTTGTTGTAATTTTTTCATCTTCTGCATATGAGCAATTGACAATCTTCCTTCTCAGTCACTCATAACCTTGTTTAGGCAGATGATAAAAAAATTATCCATCATCTCTTCCCACAGATGTAGTCAATTTGATTCCTGCATTTAACGTTTGCTGAGGTCATGTATATGTTTGTTGTTTATATTGTTGAAAAAAGGTATTTATTTACAGTGAATAAGTCATTGGTCTTACAAAATTCTATCATGTGATCTTTGGTGTCATTACTATAAAAAAGGCCATATTGTCCAATAGAGATTGCTCATATTTCCAACAGTTGTAATACATTTGGCAGTAATTATCAAAGCATCTTAATTTATTGCTTGATCAGTTTGAGACAACATTAGAAAATATAATTCTTCATCATTGGCTTTAATGGTTAATACACAAATTTGAATAATAGTTGCATCAACTGGTCTTCCTTGTCAAACTATAAATATTATCCTATTGCAGACAGCATTGTACTTCAAAGATACATCTTGAAATGTTCTTTTTAATGATTACTGAGACACCGTTCCTCTTGAACTTTTCATTTGCAGCATAGAGAACCGTTGTTTTTGTTAACTGCACTTGTGTCCATTTGAATCATAGTAAGCATGTATAGGGTTCCAGAGGAGCAGTCAGTGGGTTTGAACTGCCAACCTTGTGGCTAGCATTCCAGTTCTTATCCTACAGGGAAAAGATTGTACAATTAAAAGTATCCTACAACTGTCTATTTCAGTTAATTAATGTCTAAGATGTAAATCCTTATGCATTCCATTTCTTTTTGAAGACTTCTTGTTTTTCAATATTCATGCTTAGTGCATTCATTTCATGTTATGTTTACTAATGCATTGTTGAAGCTGTGTCTTCTCCAATTGAATCATGCCAAATCAACAAATGATGGTTCTGAAAGTTTTCCACCATCCAAGTCATTAAGGTTGACTACAATTTGAGGAAGCAGCTCTTTTCCTGTGTCTTCCAACATTCATGGCTCATCTTTCGTAGCTATATTAGACAATGTTTCACTGTTATTTATAAGATTTTCAGCAGTTAATCCTTCATAAGTGGAGCATGTATTTCTTATTATTATTCTGTTCTTTGTCTACTGTAAGGGACTGCCGTATCACAAACTAGAAGACTTGTCAGAAGGGAATTATATAGGGGAGCTGAGACTGAAAATGCTATATTTGGGGGAAAATAAATCATAACACCTTTTTTCTTATTGGTAACAAATATTCTTTTTCCTCTTGCAATCAAAACGTACTCATTATCTACCTCAGTATTGCTGTTGTTAATGTACCATAGAGTCGACCTGCATGTGAGTTCTGAGTAGTGGATGATGGGTTTGGGACCCCCACCTTGTAGTTCAAATTGGCATTGCAGTCCAGTGCTTATCCTACAGTGCCACACCAGGAGTATATTGTTTTTGTTTTTGTTAGGTTCAGTTGAATCTCTTCCAAATACTTTTAGGTCCTGCACCGTTACAAGACCTTTCTTAAGTTTGAGCCCATTTTTATAGCCACCATGTGACTCCATCTTGAAAGGGTCATTCGTTCTTTCACTGACCCTCTACTTTACCAGAAATGATGTCTTTCTCCAAGAGCTGGCCATTCCTGAAAACTTTTGCAAAGTATATGAGATGAAATCTCACCATCCTTGACTCTAAGGAGCATTTTGGTTATATTAGTTATAGAACACATTTGTTCATTCTTCGGGCTGTGCATGCTATACTTAACAGTCATCAATAACATAATTAAAAGGCATCAATGTTTCTTATGTCTCCTTTATGAAATATCCAACTCTGCATACGTATGAGGTGATTTAATGGCCATATCTTTCATCAGGCACAACAGAACCTTCAAAATTACATCAAAGACTTCTTTTTCATATGATTTCTCCAACACAAAAGGCCATTTGATTAACTGACAACTATTTCCATGGGCATTGACTGTGAATCCAAGTAAAATGATCATTTCAACCTTCTCTCCATTTTTGGTGATATTGCTTATTGGTTCAGTTGTGTTGATTTTTGTTTTCTTTACATTGAGTTGTAATCCATACTAAAGGCTGTCATGTTTAGTCTTTCTTAATAACTTCTTCAAATTCGGTTCCCTCTCCATAAGCAAGAGTGTGTCATCTTCATAAGGTAGATTCCAAATTATTCTTTCTTCAATACTGATGCTGCATTCTTCATAAATCTAGTTTATTGGAGTTGTTCTGCATACAGATTGAATAAATATGGTGAATGTGTACAACTGTAATGCACATGTTTTCTGAATTTAAACCACATTGTATTTTTACAACTGCATCTTTGTGTGTGCATAAACTCTGTATGAGCACAATTAAAGTATTCTGGAATTCCCATTTTTAATAAAGTCATACATATTTTTAAATTACCCACACAAATGCTTTTTTATAATCAATAAAACACACACAAACATCTTTGTAGTATTCCCTGTTTTTAGTTAATATCCACGTGCTTGTAGCAAAGATTTCTGTTTCTACATTCTTTTCTGAATCTGTCTTGATTTTTTGACAGTTTCTTATCATTGTATTACTGCAACCATTTAAAAATTATATTCAGCAAAATTGTACTATAGTGTGATATTGAAAATACTATTTGATAAACTATGTATTTTTTTTTTTGGGGGGTGACTTTCTCTGGACTGCATATTGTAAAAACCATGTGGGGACTATGACTGACTTATCTTGGCTTCATAAAGGGGGACAGGAATCAAACTCAAACTCAAGGCTGATTTCTATGAAAAAAACGTCAGTCATAATTCCACTCTACAACCTTCTCTTTGGTATTCTGATACCAAGCATTCCTCCCACAGAACTTTATATATGGGCTTGATAATCCATCGCAGTGACTATATAGGACTCATAATAATGTTCACAATTATGGAGTTTATTAGGCAAGTGAAAAGACACAATTCAGGATAAACAACAACAACAACAACAAAACAAACAAAAACAAAAAAACCCAAAACTCAGGAAGAAGCAGTTCTTTAGTCAGGAACATCTCTTGACTGCCATGTTATAGACATTCCTCACTCTTGTCTTCAGTTTCTCGTCCATGTGGTCATTTGGCTTTTGCCCTGCTGGGGCAAGGGTTACAAAGCTCTTTTAGCCAGTCTGAGAATGCGTAAAGGGTACACTTTTCAAACCAGCCTCCTGTCCATAGACTGAGCTTTACTCAGTCCATGAGTCTAGAGCCCACAGCTGCTCTATCTCTTCATGCCACTTCCTCTGCTGTCACCTCTGCTGTCATTTCTGCCATTGACTTTGCTGTTGCCTCTGTTGTTGCTTCTTCGGTTACTGTTTCTCAGGCTTCACTCATTTTCTTGCTTCTTGATGGTCTTGGGATCTTTTTTCTCTGATTATGAGTTGACTACTTTTAAGCCCAGCTGTAGAGCAAAACTAACCATTCCCAGCCTTTAAAGTCATGTATACCTGACTTGCATGATCCAACCAAATCACTTGGTGGGAACTAAGAAGACTTTGGATAAAAGAAGTCATATTAAGCAAATTCAAGGCACCACACATATGAATATGGATCTTTTCTGTCAGTTGGCCATGTAAAAAGCTGTTTTCCAAATATCTTGGCATAGACTAATGAGTACCTATAACATTGCATCTGCTTGTTGAAACAATTCAACTGGTATTCCCTCAACTCCTTGAGCACTGTTTTTCACCAATGTCTTCAAAGCAACTTGGACTTCCTTTTTCAGTATCATGTGCTCTTGATCATATGCTTCAAATAGATAAAGATACTCCGATATTGTTCTGGTATAATTATGCTGTAGATTCCTTCTATCTTCCTGTATCATTCAATATTTTGCCCATAGAATCCTTCAGGACTGCAACTTGAAGCTTGAATCTATTCTTCACATCTTTCAGCTTGAGAAATGCTGTGTATGTTCTTAACTTTTGGTTTTCTTATGGCAGGTTGTTTCACATTTCAATATGATGATTTACCTTGCACTTTTGTTTGCAATTTTCTGTTCAGTTCTCTTACACCATCACATCTTCCATTTACTTACTCAAGTTGAAGAGAAAGCACCAAAGTGTGATGATGCATCTATCTTGGGATTTTTTCTTTTCTTTGTTACCTGTCTTTAAAATTATCTTTCTTCAGGTACAACGTTATTGAAGTATATCACAACTTAAGTGGTCTTCAGTCATTAGTGTTCAATATGCCAAATCTATTCATGAGATAGTCTTTCAATCCAGGTGGGATATATTCAAGGTAGAGTCATGGTGTGGCACTGTAAGATAAACACAGGACAGCTAACAGCAAGATGAGTGATTTGAACCCTCATACTGCTCCTCAGAAATGCTATACAGGGTAGCTATAAGTTTATCTGAGTCTATGGTACTTAAGGACAACAACATACTCAAGGTAGTATTTTGGCTTTTCTTGGAAACCCTTTACAGGTTTGTTATGAATTGGAACCAACTCAACTGCAATTGACAATATCAGCATACTTGTTTGAAGTGTCTTCCCTTTCAACTTGAAGTTGGATATGAGCAATCAATCATGTACTGATGATTATGATGACTGATGATATTGAGCTTCTCTGTTGTTTCTTTCCACAACTGTAATTTATTTGATTTCTGTGTGTTATGTCCAGTTATAATCACATGCATAATCACTGTTCATCGTGTTGAAAAAAAACATATTTCCAGCAAATAAGTTGCTGTTTTGTCCAATTCTGCCCTGCAACTTGCTGAATTTTCTACAACTAAGGCCTTATTTTCCAACTGCTGATCTTTTTTATTTTATTTGCATTTGTGTCCAGGTGTCACATTTCAATTATTAATAAATCTTGATTTCATGTTTTATCAATATTGATTACAGAAGTTGAGAGAAATTTTAAGTTACCTCATCTTTGACAATATTAGCTTTTGGAAAATTTGAATAATATTCCTATTAACTGCTCTTTCTTTTAGGCATAAGGATGCTTATTATTGAAACCATTGTACCTCATAATAGGTCTTAAAATATCCTTTTTAATGCTTACTATGACTCCATGCCTCTTGAATTTATAGTAGACCATAGGATTAATTGATATTAAATGACCTGTACCAGTCCATTTCACCTGAATAATACCTGGGATAATGATCATTATGTCCTCCTTTTTATTTTTGATGACTTCCAATATTTCTAGACTCATAGTTCTTGCATTCTACATTTCAATTATTGATGGATGCTTAGCGCTGTTTCTTCTCATTTTGAATTGTTCCATTTCAGAAAATGAAGGTCATGAAAGCTTTGGTCCATCTACATCATTATGGTCTACTCTACTTCCGGAGGCAGAGATGGCTTTGATCCATTCATATTTTCAGTGCCTTCCATTCCTAGAGTCTCATATTCCAGTAGTATACCAGATAATGTTCTACTGTTGTTCATAAATTTTTTGGCATGCAATTTTCTAGAAGCTTGTCACTTCTTTCTTCTTCTTAGTGTATTTTAGTTTGGAAGCACCTCTGAAATCTGTCCACTAAGAGCATCACTGCTGGTATTTGAAATAATGATGTCATAATTTCCAGTATCACAATAACATACAACTCACCACAATATGACAATAAAAGGAGTAGTGGATAGGGAAGTATAATTCTAAGTAAATACAAGAAAATTAAAGTAAATGTGTGAAGCAACAGAGGACCTTACACAGACTAATCAATGTATTTACTGGGAAGTGGAATCATATAAACATTTCTGCTTCTGAAATTCCACATCCAGCATCAGCTATTCTCCACTACCTGCATGGAGAGACTAAACTCGAGTAGGGGTGACAGGGTATTAGAAAGAAAAGGAAGTCACAAGACACAAATGAATTAAGTAAAGTTTGGACCAGGTGGGACTCAGCACTCTGATGGAGATACTGCAACCCAGACCAAGTGCAGCCAGTTTATTTTATACACATAACAAAATAAAATGCTTGGGAAGGGAAAAGAGTGAAAGGACATCTGGTATTGTGTTTACATGCAGTAAGTGGAATTTTATCAGAAGAAAATAACTGTGGTAGCTAAGGAAACAGATTAGAGCAGCTAGACGTTTGTGCAGACTGAGCTGAAGATCATAGTTGTGTACAAGGAAAGACTTTGCAAGTTCCTTGGTCCCTGAGGCAGGCTTTGCAAGTTCCTCAGGGGGCATCCTGACCTGGAAACAGCCGGAATTTCTGGGCCACAACTGTTCAGTTGCAATACTTCGGTTAAACTGCCGCCAGATCAGAGACCTTCAGATAAGTCACTCCCAACACTGAAATATAATCATGTCATGCAGTGTTAAAAATGTGTTCCAGGTTGAACAAACCTTAGTGTATCAGACCTGTAAATGACATATTGCGTAATCTTAATGATTCCAATAAAAGTGACTCTTCTGCATAATTAAAATTTTTAAAATAGATTTAACTCTGTCAAATCTGCTTATGACTTTTTAAAATAAAAATAAACTATTGCAGTAAAAAAACAAAAACAAAAAAACTTCAAGTTAAAATAATAGTTTTAAAAGGTGAGAAGTTCATATTTGAATAATTATTTTGAGAACATAAATTTACACATATACAAAACCTAAAGATTCTGTTTTCCTACTAAAGCACTGGACTACAAAGTTGTTTGAACTACAAGGTCACCAGCCCCTCTTCAGAAACCCTATACAGCATCACTATGGCTCAGAACTGACTTGATGGCACTTAACAACAACAACAACCTTGAATATTTAATTAGAAGGTTTTAGAGTATCTCATAGTCACATGATCAATTGTCTTTCTTCACAATAGTTTTATTTCATCTGCAACTGTTCACTGTTTCTATTACTGTGTCTTCAATTACACATTGTTATAAAAGTGCCATTAGTCAGTTCTGACTCATCATAACGCTATATAGAGTTTCCAAGGAGTGGCTGGTGAGTTTGAACCACCAACTGGAGTTCACACTGGCCTTTTGGTCCAGTGCTTATGCTACAGTGCTACACCAAGACTCCCATAATTATCCATTTGTTATTGTCATTAAGTTCTGTCGAATACTTCCAACTCATAGTGACCTTGCTTAGGGTTTTTGATGAGCAGATGGTGAGCTTGAACCACCGACCTTGCAATACAAATCAACCATGCAGTCTAGTGCATCTACCCCCAGTGCCACACCAGGATGACTAATTATCCATTGTGGTTGTTGTTAAGTGCCATGGAGTCAGTTCTGACCCATAGCGAACCTGTACAGGGTTTCCGAGGCTGTAAATCTTTATGGTAGCAGAAAGCCTCATCTTTCTCCTGTGGAGCAGCTGGTAGTTTCGAATGGTTGAACTTAAGGTTCACAGCCTGATTCGTAACCACTACACATTCATTCTAATTGTTAAGGAACAAAACAAGCTAATTTTTAATAATGTGTATTTTAATATCTTGAATATTTACTACTTCCTACTTTATCCCATACTGAATTTGAATTACATGAGAATTCCAAGACGGGAGTGACATTGTCAGAATATAAAATGTATTCAAAGATGTTTTTATTACCTAAGAGTTCTGGTTGATATGGCATTAAACAGTAAGTGGCCTTATGTTATCTTTTGAAAAAACAAGGTTTAAACATCAAATATTAATGTTCCTATTTCTCTGGGACACCATTATGTCCCTAAATAGGTTTATAAGGAATTAAAATTTGCATATGAACTAAGGAATAGAGTCAAATTAATTTCATTATGGCTGCATATTTAATTGTTGTTGTGTGCCATTGCTTCGGTTTTGACTTATAGAGATCCTGTACAGAATTTCTGAGGAGTACCTGGTGGGTTTGAACTGCTGACCTGTGGTTCACAGTCTAGTGCTTATCCTACAGTGCACACCAGGAGTCCAGCTTAATTAATGAATTCAAATGCTGATTGAAATTACTTTAATGTCAATTACCTCCACTGACATAAGAAATAAAGAAAGAAATCTCTGGAAGATATGAGTTACTGTTCTTAAAAACTTCAAAGAAATATATCTTGGTAAACTTTGATTTTTATATTTTAAATACAATCATCTCAGAACCTATTTGAAGAGCTACATAATTTAATCCTATTTATTGTCATGAGTTTCAATGAAATTAATATTAAAAAGGAATTGTCTGATAATCTGGAGTCCTGGTGTGGTGCTTCGGGTTAATGTGCTAGACTGCAGTCAGTTTGAATCTCTGGGTTGGCAGTTCAAACTCAACAACCAGTTCTTGGAATCCCTATACAAGGTTGCTATGAATTGGAACCAACTCAACGGCATTTAACACACACACAAACACACACAAACACACACACACCGATCTGATAAGTTAAAGATACCATTGCCCAAAAGTTCTTCACTAATTACTGATCAAAAGTTGAGATTGACTAGCGTATTTTGCCATCTTTGATTTTCATGTAATTTCATCTTTTAGATATCAGTGTAATCTGGACAAGTGATAGTAGATAAAGGTTAGGAGATTAGGAAAATTTTTTTAAACAATGCCAATTAAAAGTTTTCTATGGTTTAATTTTCTATGCTTAGTCAGATTGCCAACAATTAACATGTAAATTCATTTCCAAAAGTGTCTTAGTAAGTTTGTACATTTTTAAAATTTAAAAAATTTTTAGACTGCCATCCATCGAGTGCTGTCAAGTCGATTCTGATCCTTAGTGACCCTGTGTAGGGCTTCTGAGGAGCAGCTGGTGAGCTCGAACCACTGACCTTGCAGTTCAAATGGCTTAGAAGAGCATTCAGAAACACATTTTCTAAGGATCTGGCTAAAAAATAAGCTCTGGATCATTAACTGCAATACGAGTAGTTCAAACCCATCAGCCACTCTTTAGAAACCCTAAACAGGGTTGTTATGAGTTGAAACAGATTCAAAGACACTTAACAATAATAACAACAACAACTAATGTGGAAGGAAGAATGAAAACAAAATAGAAAACATTTCTTATATACACAATGATTTGAATAAAGGATCAAAATGTTACTTAAATACATTTCGGTTATTGAGGGGTGAAAATGGTACAAATCAGCATTTATTCATGAACAAGTGTCCTGATAAATGTTTGCTATATGAAATTTTTGCATTTACTGAAGATCTCTTCTACCCATAGAAGATAATATTTAGATAAATAATCAAGTGAATGTACTAATTCTTACCATTTGAATGTTCTTTCAAAAAGATTTACCTTGTTGAAGTTAGTTGTTGAGAATATATGCAAGCAAAGCAAATTAGGCATAAGATAATATTTTACATTTCACAGAGAAAGAATACTTCATTTATAGAGTATTGACTTGAAATCATTTTTAAAACCCCATTTTGCACTTACATGATTTTGCCATTGGGAAGATATAGCACAAAATGTGGCTTCTGAGAAAAATGACAACAATATTAATAATGTTGTTTTAAGCAGATGTTGTTGCAGATGCATAGAAAGATTTAAGATATCCTTAGCCCAAGCAGCTCAGTAATTACTCTTCCACAGATGACTAAGAACTCACAACAAAACACTGTGACAGAAGAATAAGATTCTTTGGTGAGTTTAAAATCTAATCAATTAACACCATTATTTAATACTTGAAAAAAACTTGGGGAAGTAGTAGTTATGTCACCAGACTTGTATTTCTGAGTAACTGGTAATGAGAAAACATCTGTCCATTGCAGTAATTTGTCAAGCTGGCAACCTAGGATATATTTTGATTTCACTATATTTAAAAACAAAATCACAATCTGTATTTCATAATAGAATACATTATTTGTTGTTCTTTAACTACAATATTTGAAATAAAGGATTTCTGAATATCTTGACACTCATGGGAATAGTAACTATTCTAGTCTATGATGAAAAAGAGAAATGTTTGTTTACTATCCAAATGAAAATGAGACATATTTTGGTTAAACTCTTTTACTTCTGATATTAATTTATTTTATCTATTTTAATATGATGTAGTTGTATTACATACATTTGTATACAGGAGCATATATATAGACTGTTGTTAAATACATTTGAGTCAATTCCAACCCAAGCTAAGCTTGATATATATATATATATATAGTTGTTGTTGTTAAGTGTTGTCTAGTCGATTCTGGCCTACAGCCACCCTGTACAGGTTATCCAAGGTGAGAGCTAGTGAGCTTGAACCACCGACCTTGCAGTTCAAATGACTTGGTAGTCTATCTAATGCCTTAGCCACAGCACCACGCCAGAACTATATGTTGTTGTTGTTAGGTGCCATCGAGTCGGTATCAACCCATAACGATCTTATGCACAGCTGAACGAAACACTGGCAATCCTAGGCCAATCTCACTACTGTTGCCATGCTTGAGTCCATAGATGTTGCTACTTGGCCAATCCATCTCATTGGGGGTCTTCCTCTTTTTCTCTGGCCCTCCAACTTACCAACATGATATCCTTCTCCAGTGACTAGTCCCTCCTGAAAATTATGTCCAAAATATGAGAGACGAAGTTTGGCCATCTTGGCCTCCAAGAAGCACTCTGGCTGCACTTATTCTAAAACAGATCTATTGGTTATTTTGGCAGCCCATGGCACTTTTAGAATTCTCCTCCAACACCACAATTCAAAGGCATCGATTCTTCTACGGTCTTCCTTATTCACTGTCCAGATTTCGCATGTATATGAGGTTATTGAAAATACCATGGCTTGGGTCAGGCACACCTTAGTCCTCAAGCTGACATCTTTGCTCTTCAACATTTTAAATAGGTCTTGTGCAGCAGATTTGCCTAATGGAACACCAGGCCAAACAGGCTCAGGGGGTGGTGCTAGAACTCTGAACCACATATAAAGGAATATTTAGAAGACTGGAAGGCTTATAGCTAGGGGGATTTGTAGCAGCATCAAGAAATCCATTGTTTCTAATTCAAGACCCTCAGCTATTTCTGGAGCTGCCATCTTGGGAAAGACCAAGATGGGAAAGGATCAGAACAGCCACAAACGCCTCACAGACTCACCGAGATATATGTGTGGACATTCTTTTTTTTTTTTTTTTGGTATCTGTTCAGTGGTCTCTTGCTGTCTGCACACCTCCATTATGGTGACTAGAGCGGATGCCTGAGTGAATGGACACCCCACCCGACCCCTGGAGGGTTCTACTACGCATGCACACAGAATTCCTTGAAATTAAAGTGACAGTTTCCACTTAAAACCAAATGGCCGCCATTCATCTGTCAGTTTTTCGTACTATGGTGGCTTGTGAGTTGTTATGATTCTGAAAGCTATGCCTTCAGTATTTTAAATAACAGCAGGGTCACCCATGGTGGACAGGTTTCAGATGAGCTTCCAGACAAAGACAGACTAGAAAGAAAGAGTGACAAACTACTTCCAAATATTTAGTCACTGAAAATATTCCTGACAGTGTTTCTCTGTTATTCATAAAGTTTATGAATATATATATATACTCCTCAGGAACCGTATATATGGTCCCTATAGTTTAGAACCAACAAAGTTAAAAGAGTTTTATCAAAACATGTCTCGTTTTCATTTGAATAGGAATCAAATATTTCTCTTTTCATCATAAACCAGAATAGTTACTATTCCCATGAGTGTGCGTGTGTATACATAGATAGATAGATAGATAGATAGAGAGAGAGAGAGAGAGAGCTCTGGAGCATAGTGGTTACAGAATTGGGCTGTGAACCTTAAGGTCAGCGGTTAGAAACTACCAGCTGTTGTTGCACGGAGAAAGCTGAGGCTTTCTGCTCTGGTAAAAATTTACAGCCTCGTAAACCCTGTACAGGGTCATGAGTCAGAACCGACTCCACAGCACATATTCACCACTATTTATATACACACACACACATATATAATATGGTAGTGGTGGTGGTTGTGTGGGTCAGGTTCACAGTGACACTGCATAGGGTTTCTGATGCAGTAATTCTTTAAGGCAGCAGAAAACCTCATCTTTCTCCTTCAGAACAGCTGGTCATTTTCAGTTACTGACTTTGGGATTAGTAGCCCAACTAGTAAACACTATTATGGTGCTGTGGGTTAATGTGCTAGACTGCAAAGTCATTTGAACTGTAATGTCAGCGGTTCAAGTTCACCAGCTGTTCCTGGAAACCCTATACAGTGTTGTTATGAGTCGGAACCAAGAAGACGGTACTTAACAGAAACAACATACACATTTGTTGTCGTTAACTGTTTTTGAGTTGGTGCAATTCACAATGATCCTGTATATATAGGGTTTCCCAAAAATGACTGGTGGGTTTGTGGTTTGTTGACCACCGACCTTGTGATTTGCCATCCTGTGCTTATCCTACAGTTCCATACCCGGACTGTGGTATGGAGATAATGAGCTTTAAATGCTGGCATTGACGTCCAAACTGATTTTACTGTCCACAGCATCACACCAGGACTCCGTATATATATATATATCTTTTTTGTTTTGTTTTGTTTTTAAGGTACTTAACAAAATTATGGGAGTGTGTTGCTCTAAACAATAAACACTGGATTGCGAACCACAAGGTCTGCTGTTAGGGTCAGTCAGCAGCTCTGCAGTGGAAAGATGAGCCCTTTCTACACCTGCAATGATTTAAAGCCTTGGAAATCTTACACAGGTAGCTATGAGTTGGAACCGACTCCGTGGAACTTAACAACAACAAGAAGCCACTATAAATACACATATATACATAGATAGAGAACAAAATATTATGTGTTTTATTATAATTGGGCAATAAACAACATATTGCAAACCATTTGTGCATAATGAAATATATGTATATATATGCTAGTATATTAAACAGATTCCTATAAGTTTGAGAAAATTCGGATGTGACATTCTATTTAAGTATTTTTTCATATTGAATGATATTTGTAACAATGGTGATATTGATATGCACCCTATAGCATACATAGAAAATATAGTATCAAAATGAGTACTAGGTAGTACTAGGTAGTAGAACACCTGTGATCTATTTAGTAAATCATAATTTAGCAACAATTCAACTAGAACATAGTACACTATGTATAATAATATTAGTAATACATACAGTTAGAAAATTGGTGGAAAATAATTTGTGCCAAACTGTGAATGACAAGAAACAATATTAAAAGAATGAGATTCTTTGATAAGTTTAAAATTTAATTAATTGAAACCATTATTTAATACTTGAAAAAACATTGTGGATGTAGTAATGATTTGAAATAATATTCTTAACAAGGAAAGCACAGATTGACATACTTTTTTGATTACTTACAATTAGAATTATAGCAAGTTATAATAAAGGAGCTCTGGTAGCATAGTGGTTACGAATCGGGCTGTGAATCTCAAGGTCAGCAGTTAGAATTTACCAGCTGTTATGCTCGAGAAAGATGAGGCTTTCTGCTCCTGTAAAGATTTATAGCCTCAGAAACCCTGTACAGGGTCGCTATGAGTCGGTTCTGACTCCATGGCACATAACCACCACCACCACCATAATAAAGGTGTGGTTCTGTGAATGCACCAGACTGTAAAGCCGTTTGAATTGCAAGTTTGGCAGTTCAAGCTCACCAGTCACTCCTCAGAAACCCTATACAGGGTCACTATGGGTTGGAACCGACTCGAGGACACGTAACAACACAACAGCCACATAGCTAGCAGATTAATTATCATAAGATTCCTCATTTAGAATAAACTTGTTTATAATTTTAAAAAATTCTAATGATTTTCCATCATTGCACAAAATATTAAATTTGTGTTTTAAATCAACAGTACTTGAAATGTGGTTATTGTTTTTAAGTGCTGGTCTAACTCATAGCGACCCTGTATACGGTTTCCAAGGAGCAACTAATGAGGTTTGAACCACTGACATTGCACTTCAAACTGACCTTGCATCCAGATTGTTAGCTCACAGTGCCACACCAGGACTCCATACTTGGAATGTTGTTGTTGTTGTTGTTAAGTGCCTTCGAGTCGGTTCCGACCCATAGCGACCCTGTACAGGGTTTCCGAGGGTGTAAATCTTTACGGGAGTAGAAAGCCTCATCTTTCTCCCGCGGAGCGGCTGGTAGTTTCGAACCCCTGCTCTTAAGGTTCGCAGCCCGATTCGTAACCACTACTTGGAATAGGAATTAAATATTCTAATTATTGAAGAGTGAACAGCAAGCTTTACTGAGGAGCATGAGTGATGGAGCCTAGTCACCTGCCCCACATCCACTAATGCCCTGATGGCTCCCTTCAGTAAACAGGAGCTCCTCTCTTGTCATCAGGGCCCTGAAAGCCAGAAAGAAGAAGGGAGAGTAAGGGCCTGACAGAGCAAGTTACAGTGCATGTGACTAGAGGGGAAGCCACTTGCATGTCCCCTTTGCTTTCCCTTTTCTCCCCCTCCTCACTCACACTACAGAGCAGCACTTGTTGGTACTTGAGGCCAAAATCAGTAAAAAGGAGCTCATCTCACACCAGTATGTGGTCAAGGAGACCTCAGAAAAAGAACAGGCAGGAAGCAATTGAAGATACTGATGAAATACAAAATGAAATAGACACTTAATGAACAAGCCATTGAGATTTTTTAAAAAGTAAAACAGAAGTATAACAAACTCTGACAACCATTCTTTTAGAAGAGATCAAAAATGGATTGCCAGAATACCAGACTTTTGGGTAACAACATTTGCTCACCATCCTCAGGTGTCTATTTTGCTTTGGGAAGAGGATGAAGAGGCACTGCAGTATTTGACCAGATTTGTAAGTGATAGAATTTGAAGATATTAAATCAGGTTACCACATAGATTTTTATTTTGATGAAATTCCTTACTGTGAAAATAAATTTCTCTCCAGAGTATTTCATCTGAGTGACAGTGGTGATCCATCCTCAAAATTAACTGAAATCAAATGGAAAACTAGAAAGGACTTGACAAAACATTCAAGTCTAACATAGAATAAAGCCAGCAGGAAGAGGCAGCATGATGAACCAGAGAACTTTTTTACCTGTTTTACTGATCATTCTAATGCAGGTGCAGATGAGTTATGAAAGGTCATCAAAGATGATCTTTGGCCAAATCTGTTACCGTACTATTTGTTTCCTGATGTGGATGACGAAGAAGGGGAAAAAGACAAAGTTGATGATGTTGGTGATGAAGAAGAAGGTTTGGAATATATTGACAAAGAAGGAGATGAAGGGGAAGAAGATGAAGATAATGATGAGGGAGAGGAGGATTCAGGAGAAGATGACTATAAAGAGCACTGATGGATTCCAACCTTTAAAATTTTTTCTCCAGTCACTGGGAGCAAGTTTCAAACTTTTTTCTTTTTTTTTCCCTTCTCTTTTCTTTTTCCCCTGGTGTGCTCAGTCACCCTGTTATTGATATCTCTTTTCTTTCATCTACACCATGGTTCTCAACTTATTTTGGGTAGCAATATATTGAGCATATACACCGGGAAAAGAATCTGTACTCCTTTCTGTTCCCAACTTCTTTTTTGTCCCTTCCTGTCTCAACAATATACCACCATGGTCTGTGGGAAGAAAGAAAACCTCCTCTTCACATTATTCTACTAAAAGCCAGAGAATTCTAGGTCCCTGTGTAGTAGTGCACAGAATTCTAGCTAGTTTCTACCTTTCTCTGTTGTTCAGCTCATTTTTTGCACTGTATTTTTATATAAACTTGGACAGTTAACATTTACCAATATGTATCTGTCTACTTTCTCTTGTTTAAAAAAAAAAAAGAAAAAAAAATTGAGGTTATAGAGGTTCAGAAAAAGGTAGAATTGAGGTGTTTGGATGGGTTAAGTGGACATTTAACAACATGGATTCTCTTTTGGCATGTTTAATTATAACCTTTAACGGATATCCTTGCAGTTTAACAAGACACTTTAAAATAAAATTTTCTCCTAATGATGACTCGTAGCTTGCCACTCAATGGAAGAATCAACAGAACCTGTAGTATCTTATTTAGAATTGACATTCTCTACTCTGGTAGCATAGTGGTTAAGAGTTGGGTGGCTCTTCTCAAGGTCAGTGATTTGAAACACCAGCCATTACATGGGAAAAAGGGGAGGCTTTGTGTTTGTGTAAGTATTTACAGACTTGGAAATCTTATACAGGGTAGCTATGAGTCAGGACTGACTCCCTGGGGCACCACCACCACTATTGTAATTGCATTCCTGTTTATATTTTTTAAATTCTTTTTGTTTCACTGGAAAGGAAAGATGATGCTCAGTTTTGAGTGTTAAAAGTAAACAAGCTGATTTGTTACTATAAAACTAAATGCGCACACACACAAAATCTAACTATTTTAAACCATTATTGTTGTTGTGTTAAGTTCCATCCAATTACTTCTGACTCATAGAGAACCAGTAATAGGGTTTCTGAGAAACAACTGATGTGGTTTGTGGTTCAAACTGTTCTTTTGATCCCTTTCTTATCCTACAGCATCACTCCAGTACTCTGCTTTCTTACCAACTCTTGCATTCCAATTGCAAGAAATTATCCATTCATCTTGATCCAATGTTTAATAAATCTAGACTGAAGAAGTTAACGTTTGTTGTTGTTAAGTGCTTTCATGTCAGTTCCAACTCATAGCAATCCTGTATAACATTTCTGATGAGTGACGATGACTGAATCACAGACTTTGTGGTTCAGACCATTCTTATGGTCAAGTGCTTATCTTACAGCACCATACCATTTCTTCATCATTAACTTTAGTGGTTTGTTGAGTAAATTTGAACAAGAGCTATACTAACTGATGTTACATATAGATATATAGTTAACATCCTACCACAAATATTATTTCACAATAGATCTTGAAATATTCATTTGGACAATGAATTCAAAAACATTCCTCTTTAATTTATCATCTTTGGCGTAATGAACTATATGATTATCTGATTCAAAATGGCCATTAAATGTCCATTTTGCCTCATTATTTCATGAGATAATTTAGAAATAACTACTTCACTATATTTACAGGAAACTGTCAGAAATCCAAACCAGATTCTGAAAAGGTTGTAGAATGAGAGATATCATAGTGACATCAGATAGATTATGGCTGAAAGCATAGAATATCAGAAAGGTGTTTGTTTGTGCTATATTGACCATGCAAAAATATTCAATTGTGTGAATCTAACAAACCATGGAAAATATTGCAAAGAATGAGAATAACCACAACACCTAGTGGTTTGCATGAGAAACCTTCTCAGAAACCAGAGGCAGTTATTAAAACAGAACAAGGAGATATTGAAGGGCTTAATTTTTTTTAATGTTGTGTTTCAGGGTTGTATCCTTTCATCATACTTATTCAATCTGTAAACTGGATTATATGAAGGATTAGAGATAGATGCATTGACAACTTTCAATATGCATATGATGCAATGTTGTTTGCTGAAAGTAAAGAGGAAGGAAATAATTATAAATGAAGATAAAAAAAACTATAGCTTTTAGTATGGATGACACCTTAATGCAAGCAAAAGAAGAATCCTCACAATTCAATTAATAAATAACAGCATGATAAACTGAGAAAAGATTAAAGTTGTTAATGATTCCATTTTGCTTAGATACATGATCAGCTTGTATGGAAGCAGCAGTCAGGGAATCAAACAATGTATGGTATTGGGCAAATCTTTCACATTTTAAAGTGTTCAAGAACAAGAATACCAATTTCAGGACTAAAGTGTGAGTAACCCAAGCCATGGCATTTTCAAATGCCTCAAAAGCATGTGAAAGCTGGGCAATTAATAAAGAAGACTGTAGAAAAAAAATGATTAATATGAGATATGGTGTTGGCAATGAACATCGAAAGCAACATAGATTGTCAGAAGAAGTACAGTTGGAATTCTCCTTAAAAGTGAGGATGGGTCTCAGGGGAGGGATAAGTGGAAGAACTCAGCAAAATCTCTTCAGTGGAGGTGCAGAAAAAACAGTCAAAATGTTTGCTGGGACAATCCAGGACTTTTGAATTTAAAATAAAATAAGGGAAAATAGTTCCAGGGGTCTACTAGTGGAGAAATCTGAAAGGGCAATAAGAAAAAACAATTTCTGAATTAATGGGGACACTGCCCTCAGGCACACAATATTAGCAGAGGGCAGAGGGCAGGGCCACAGCCACCTGCTACAGTATGAAAATCACCCATTAACTTATGGAAAAAGAGTTTTTTTGTTTGTTTGTTTGTGTGTTTTTTTAGCATGGGTGTCTTCACAAGGCGGGAGTAAGTACATGCCCAAAAGCGTCCTGCATTACTGCCCACAGGTGCAACAATTGGCACTGTCACCCTTAACTGCCTAGAGGAAGGATTTTCTCTCAGCACAAAAAGGAACTAGCTGAAAGTCCCAATCAGTTTCAGAGGCTAATTCTCCTGTGGGTTCTTATGACATCTGACTTTTTGATTTAGCCCTGAATTTGGCTCTTCTATTGGGGTGGGAATTTTTATCCCTGCCTTACCTAGCCAGGAACAGCAGCTTTGACCATATAGCTAAGCTGTATTTGCACCCTGTAAAATCCCAATATAAAAAGTAAGAGCCAACACCAGCTACTCTGTACAACAGAAGTGTGTAAAGCCACGACCTGTTAAAA
>NW_006409017.1:402324-404839 GCF_000296735.1 Chrysochloris asiatica | reverse complement strand
TGTTTTGCTTATCCTGGGTCTGTTTCCTTTCCATATAAAATTTGTAATTTTCTTTTCCATCTCATTGAAGATTGTTCCAATGTTGTTGGAATCTGGATTGGGATTGCATTATATGTGTTCATTGTTTTGAGTAGTATTGACATTTTCAAGATGTTGAGTCTTCCTATTCAGGAACATGGTGTGTTCTTCCACTTCTGTAATTCTCTGTTGGTTTCTTGTAGTATAGTTTTGTAATTTTCTTTGTATAGGTCCTTTGTTTCTCTGATTACATTTATTCCTAAATATTTCATTCTTTGGGTGACTATTGTAAATGGCATTGCTTTTCTAATGTCCTTTTGAGCACTGTCATTGTTACTATAGAGGAAACCATCTGATTTTTGTAAGTTGATCTTATATCCTACCACTTTGATGAATCTTCCAATGATTTCTAGTAGCCTTTTTACTGAGTCTTTGGGGGTTTCTATGTGTAGGATCATATCATATGCAAATAGAGAGAATTTTATTTCCTCTTTATAAACTTGGATGCCTTTAATTTCCCTATCTTGCTATATATCTCTAGCTAAGACTTCCAAAACAATATTGAATAGGAGTGGTGACAAAGAGCAGCCTTGTCTGGTTCCTGTTCACAGAAGGAAGGCTTCCAGTTTCTCTCCATTGAGAGTAATATAAGCTGTTGGTTTTGTTTATATGCTCTTGATTATGTTGAGGAATTGCTCTTCAATTCCTATTTTGTTGAGTGTTTTTATTAGGAATGGATGTTGGATTTTGTTAAATGCCTTTTCTGCATCAATAAATATAATCATATAGTTCTTTATTTTTTCTTATTTATATGGTGGATTACATTGATTGTTTTTCTAATGTTGAATAATCCTTGCATTCCTTTTATGAAACCCACTTGGTCATGACGTATTATTATTATTATTTTTCGATGTGGTGCTAGATTCTGTTGGCTAGGAATTTGTTGAGAATGTTTACGTCTAAGTTCATGAGGGATATTGATCTATAATTTTCTTTCTTAGTGATGTTCTTTCCTTGGTTTTGTATGAGGGTTATAGAAAAGTTCTAAAGACAGCTGGAGAAAACAAGCCAAACTACTATAAATAAATGTGCAAAGATCTAAATTAGAAAACACAAAGGAAAGAGCATGCTCAGTATTTCTCAATCTGAATGTGCAGGAGAGAAAAATCAAGTCTCAGGTTATGATATAGAAGGATTATATAGGTAAATTATTAAATTATGCAGCAAGCATCAAATGAAGATGGAAGGCATACACACAGTCACTGTGCCAAAAGGAATTATTCTAATGATAAACCATTTAAAGAGCAGTATTTAATGAGGAACTGATGGTACTAAAGAAGTCCAACCAGAACTGAAGGAATTGGTGAAGCACAAGTCTCCAGGAATTGACGGAATACCATTTGAAACATCTCAAGTAACTGATGCAGCACTGGAGACACTCATTTATCTATGGGGTGGGGGGGGGGAAATGAATACAAGTAACTGGCCAATGGATTAGAAAATAATTTGAAGAGGTACAACAGTAATATAGTAGAATTTCTAGCCACTATTTATTCTCAATCTGAGTTATATAAGAGTGTAAATTTGGCAGGGCATGGTGTGCAATTAAAATCACGGTCCTTGTCTCCTTTATTTTCCCTTCTTTCTTTCTCTTTTTCTCTTTATCTTTTACTACCTATCCACTCCATGTTTTTCTTCCTTTCCTTCCATCAAAATGATTTCAATCTTTGGGAAATTTTACATAGACAATTCTAAAAATTATGGAAATTTTAAAAATGTGTATTTTAAAGTTAGTCAAATGGTAGAATGTAATTTAGTAAAATAGATTTAAAAATAGTTCATCTCTCATTTGCATACAGAAGATAGCCTATAGTAATATAATTTTCTAATTAATTAAAATAATGCATGTTTAAAATTAGTTATTCAACTCTAGTAAAATCTAATGTTTTCTGTTAAGTTAAAGAATTATATTAAATGTGAGACATAAGTTTTTCAAGGAATAAGCAAAAATTATGTTGAAGTATTATTTTTATTGATCAAAACTTGAGCAATATATTTTTGTTGCTAAGTGCCATTTAGTAGGCTACAACTCACAGCTACCTTATGTAAGTTTTCTGAAGAGTGGCTGATGGGTTTAAACTGCCAAATTTACAATTTAAACCGACCCTGGGGTCTAGTAAATTATCCTGCAACACAGTATAGTCCTATCCAATATACACAATATTCAATGTATTTGTATCTATTATACACAGCAATTTTCATAATTAATGCTTCTGTTTATTATTTTCCTTTCTTGAACTTAATCATTTCACCATGCCTCAGAATTATGACTTTCAAGCATTTGAAAATACTGAAAGGAAAAATTTCTGTGAGCAGAGTAGTACTATTCTCATTTTTAATCAAAATGATTCTACTTGGCATTCAACATCTGATATTTCAAAATATAGAGTTTTAGAATACACATTTCATTTATTAATTTTTTTTCAAAATATTGACA
>NW_006409017.1:398529-402001 GCF_000296735.1 Chrysochloris asiatica | reverse complement strand
GCTGGAGTCCTCCGACCACCTCCAACCTTGAGGCTCACAGTTCAGTGTTTATTCTAACAGGAAGTTTTGAAAGGACAACTAAACATGTTTAACAGGACAGCAATAGATGCTAGCATATATTTATCTCAATCAGATTATTCACTGTTAAGAAACTTCAAACAACTGTTTGTTTGAAGTTGTTGGTTTCATAAATATATTACTTGTGTTAGTATTCTTTATATTTGAAACAACAACAAAAAATTCAAGTTTAAAATGCTGAAAATATTCCTATACAAAGTAACATAATTTTATAAGAGTTTAGAATCTACATTGGGAGACTAATCAAATGAAGATATGATGATCATTTTCCATTATTTAAACAGAATTGATATAAGTATTTGACAAAGGATTGACAGAAATATTTTGCTTTCTGAAATACAATTTATATTAAGGAGGATTTCAACGGAATCTTTTGCCTGAAGTAATATTCAGAAATCAAGAAAGATATACTGCTGAAGTATGCTCATTGGAAATAAGCAATATGAGGAGAAATTGCTTTGGGAATAAGAGTGGAGGGAAATATGATTTTTCCTTAATGTGTACACAAAGCTAATATGTACACCAATAAGTACATCACTCACCTCGTATCCATGAAGCTTAAACAAAACTCTAACATGCAAACTGAGGAAAATGGGGAAATAAGTTGTACTGTGTAACTTGTAAGAGATGCATAAGATAAAATAAATGAAATAAATTATAAAAGAGAGAAGCACTTTGGAAATTATTTATTGATTAATTTAAAAGAAGGTTCAATTTTTTTCACATAAAATTAGTTACAATTTTTTAAAAAGTTTTTAATGAACAGTCACAAAAGTCACAGAATGTAACATATAAGATGACCATATTCAACAAAGATTGCTAACAATTCCTAACTTCATAAATGAAAAAAAATGAAAAGCATGACCTGATTTTCATGCCTAAAGTCAATTAAGTAAGACAGCAGCAGTTCCTCATATATTTCAATTTCAGAAGCACATTATTATGACTTCCTATGTATCCATGTCAAAAACTAAACAGTACAAAACAATTATTTTCTAATCCATGGGTAATATTCCAGATATTTGTAGATTAATTATTGTAAAGAATTAACATTAAAATTTTTAACTCAAATGATAACTAGTTCCCTAGTTATTTATTTATCCAAAACAGAAACAATCAAGATCCAGCAGATTTAGCTTATAACAAGATAACAAGAGGCATTTATAGTTAGAAGTTAATTCTCATACAATTTTTAGGAATATAAAAGAAATGTTCATGTTTAAAGTACTGGTGTGACACTCTAGGATAAGCATTGGACTGATAACCACAAAGTTGCTGGTTCAAATTCACTAATCATACCTCAGAAACCCTTTACAAAGTTGCTCTGAGTCAGAACCAATTAGATGGTATGTAACAATAAATTACTTATCCACAAGTTGTCTGTCAGCTGCTCTGCTTTGGTACTTGATGCTACCAGCATTTTAAACATCATAAGGGTCATTAGTAGTGGACAAGTTGCATCAGAGCTCCCAGATTATAACAGACAAGGAAGAAAAGGCAGACAGGTACTGAATGGTTACCCACTGAAAACCTTAGGAATAGCAGCAGAATCAATGTAGTGTCCGAAGATGAACCCTCTTCAAAGTAAAGTTGATGTGATGTTGCATAGCTTTTGAAGAATTCATTTGTTGATGACTCACAACTCAAAATGAGAAGAAAGAGCTGCAAATATCCATTAATAAACTGAATATGGAATACAGGAAGTATGAAGCCAGGAATATTGGAATAGTCAAAAAATGGAATGCATAAAAATCAATATCTTAAATGTTATTGTTAGGTACCATCCAATAATTTCCATCTCCATAGAGACCCTATGCACAACAGAATAAAACACTATTCATGTGTAGTTCTCACAACTGTCATTATGTTTGAGAACATTGTTGTTGCCACTGTGTCAATCCATCTCATTGAGGGTCTTCTTCTTTTTACCAAGTTTCTACTTTTCCATGTATGATATTTTTCTGTAAGGACTTGTCCCTCGTGAAACATGTCTAAAGTCAGAAAGATTCAGTTTCTCATCCTAGATTCTAAGGAACATTCTGTCATGGCTTTGGTTAGTTTCACCTTAGCCCTAAAAGTGCTCTTTAAAGATGTGTTTTGCAGTGGATTTACCTTCTGCAATATGCCATTTGATTTCTTAAATGTTTCTTCAATGAGTGTTCATCAAAGTAAATATTAGAAGATACTTCTGAAACTTGCTCTAGAACATAGAGAAGTTACAGCAACTGTACGAAAAGAGGAAGTAAAAGAGCTGAACAGAAATTTTCAAAGGGCAGGTAAAGAACATAAAATTATGAATTATGAGATGTTGAAATACGTGGAGTTAGAAAATCTAAAGGGGAGAACACACTTACCACTACTGCGCTTCATAAAACCTTTAGGGTCACTAGGAATTGGACTAGGTTCAATGACACTTAACAACAGCAGCATTAAATCCGCATATTTAATGCTTATATGCAGAAGAACATGGCATTATAATTAGAGAAAGACTCATTAACAACTTGTGCTATGCTGATGACACAACTATTCCTTGATTGAAGCAAATATGATTTGAGGTACTTACTCATGAAGATCAAACAATGCAGCCTTCCTTATGGATTTCTCCTCATTGCAAAGAAACCAAATATACTCACAACTGAAGCGATAAATATCTTCATGATAAACAGAAAAAAGAATGAAGTTGTCAAAGCCATCAGTTTGTTTTTGTCCACTATCGACACTCATAGAAACTGCAGTCAAGAAATCAAAAGACATTACAGAAATTTACATTAGCAAAATTTGCTTTAGAAAACCTCTTTAAAGTGTTAAAGAAAAAAAATATATCATTTGGAGCACTAAGGTGAACCTGACCCAAGCCATAGTATTTTCAATTGTATGTAAATGTTGCAAAATGAATAGAGAAGACAATAGAATAATCTGTACATTTGCATTATGATGTTGGCAAAGAATATCCAAAGTACCATGAACTGCCTGGCAGACAAACAAATGTCTCTTGTGAAAAAATCAAGCAAGAATACTCCTTGAAACAAGGATGGTAAGACTTTGTCTCTCGTATAGTAGACATATTGTCAAGCAGTACTAGTACCTGGTGAAGGACATCATGCTTGATAAAGAGGACAGTCAACAAAAGAGAATAAGACCCTCAGAGAGATGGATTTACACAGTGGCAGCTACAATGGGCTCAAATACAATAATTGTGAGGATGGTGCAGGACTTGGCAGTGTCTTGGTCTGTTGTGTGTAGGGTCTCTTTAGTGAGAACTAACTGGACCTCTATGAGTCAACACTTAGCAACAAAATTAACAAATTAGATTTAAGAAGTCTAGGTGGTGCAGAGCTAAATACTTTTCACTGCTAAGTAAAAGGTCACATTCTCAAACTCAACAGATATTCTG
>NW_006409017.1:395416-397596 GCF_000296735.1 Chrysochloris asiatica | reverse complement strand
TACCAAGAATGATATCCTTCTCTATTCACTGGTCCCCACTGAAAATTTATCCCAAGTATGAGAGATGAAGACAGGCCATCCTGACTTCCAAAGAGCATTCTGACGGTTCTTCTGACACAAATCTGTTTGTTTTACTTTCAGTCCATGGTCTTTTAATATTCTTTTCTAACTCATAACTAAAATGCATCAATTCTTCTATGGTAGTGGTGGTAGTGTGCTGTGGAGTCAGTTTTGACTCATAGTAACCTTATATATAGAGTTTCCAAGGCTGTAAATCTTTATGGGAGCAAAAAGCCTCATCTTTTTTCCATGGAACAGCTGGTAGTTTCAAACCACTGACCTTGAGGTTAGCAGTCCGACTCTTAACCACTATGCTACCAGAGCTCCTGGTAGAAGATTATGGTCTTTAGTCATTGCCTAAAATTCCCATACATATGAGGCTATACAGAATACCATGGCTTGAGTTAAGCACACCTTTGTCCTCAAACTTACATCTTTGCTCTTGAACACTTTAAAAAGGTCTTGTGCAGAAGATTTGCCTAATACAATATGTCATTTTATTTCTTGACTGTTGCTTCCATGAGTATTAATGGTTCAGCTGAGCAATATGAAGTCCTTGACAATTTCAATTTTTTATCCTTTTCTCATGATGTTATCTACTGGTCCATTGGTGAGGATTTTTGTTTACTTTACATTGAAGTGTAACACAAAGGTTGTTGGCTTTGATCTTTACCATTAAGTATTTTAAATCCTCCTCGATTTCATCAAGAAAGGTTGCATCATTTCCATATCACAGGTTCAATTGAGGTTTCCTCTAATCCTGAAGATATATTTTCCTTCATATGATCCAACTTCTCAGATTATTTGCTTAGCATACAATGTGAATAAGTATGGTGAAAGAATATAGTCCTGGCACCTCCCTTTCCTAATTTTAAACCACACAGTGTTTCATTGTTCTGTGGGAACAACTGCTTCTTGGTGTATGTATACATTCCTCATGAGCAAAATTAAGTATTACAGAACACTAATTCTCCATAATATTGCCCATAGCATGTCATGGTCCACACAATCTAATACATTTAGCTAGTGAATAAAGCACAGGTAAAAATATAGCCAGTATTATTTGCTTTCAACGAAGATCCATCTGACATCAGCAATGATATCCCTCATTTCCCATCCTTTTATGAATCTGGCTTAAAACTCTAGCAATTAATTGCCAATGTACAGCTGCAGCATTTTTTTTTTTTTTTAGTTATCTTTAGGAACATTTACTTGCATGTGATATTAATGATATTGTCTGATGATTTCAGTATTGCTTGCATCACCTTTCTTTAGAATGGGCACAAATATAAATCTTCAAATCAGTTGGCCAGATAGATGCCTTCCAAATTTCATGGCATAGATGAGTGAATGCCTCCACTGTTGCTTCCATTTGTTGAAATATTTTAATTTTTATACCATCAAATTCCAGAGCCTTGTTCTTTCCAATGGTTCCAGTACACCTTAGACTTCTTCCTTCAGTACTACTGGCTCTTGATCATATGCTACCAATTGAAATGGTTGAACATTGACCAATTCCTTTTGGTACAGTGACTCTGTGTATTTCTTTCATCTTCTTTTGATGTTTTCTGCATCATTCAATATTTTGCCCATTGAATCCTTCAATATTGAAAGTTGAGTCTTGAATATTTTTCTTCAGTTCTTTCAGCTCAAGAAATGCTGAATTTGTTCTTCTCTTTTAGCTTTCTAAATTAAAGGTCTTTGCACATTTAATTATAATATGTGACCTGAGCTAACCTTTGAAGCTTTCTATTCATCTCTTTTACTCTTCTTTTTTCTCATTTGTTTTAGCATCTGTATACTTCAAAACAAGTTTCATGGTATCTTCTGACATTCATTTTGGTCTTTTGCTTCTTTATTGACTTGTTAACGACTATTTGCTTTCTTTCTGTATGGTATTCTTGATATCATCCCACAACCTTTCTGGTATTCAGTCTTTAGTATCTAATGAGGCATGTTATAATGCAGTTTTTTATATTGTTGTTGTTGTTATTGTTAAGTGCCATCGAGTCAGTTCCGACCAATAGCGACCCTGTACAGGGTTTCCGAGGCTATAAATCTTTACGGGAGCAGAAAGCCTCATCTTTCTCCTGCGGAGTGGCTGGTAGTTTCTAACTGCT
>NW_006409017.1:392613-394811 GCF_000296735.1 Chrysochloris asiatica | reverse complement strand
AAATGTATTAACAATGATGAAGTCATTGGTCTTCAGTCTGAAACTGATCAAACAAGCTATCATAATCTATTGATAATTACTAGTGATTGGAATGCAAAGGGTGGAAACAAAGAAGAAGGATCAGTAGTTGGAAAATATGCCTTTGGTGATAGAAATAATGCTGGAGATCATATGATGGATGTTAGCAAGACCAATGACATTTTAATCCCAAATACTTTTTTAAAACAACCTAAAATACAATTACACAGATGAATTTCACCAGCTGGAACACACAGAAATCAAATTGAGTGCATCTGTGGAAAGAGATGGTGGAAAGCTCCATATCATCATCCAAAACAAGCCCTGGCAATGCTGTTAAACATGCCATCAATGCTCATATGCAAGTTCAGGCTAAAGTTTAAGAACATTAAAACAAATCCACAAGTGACAAAAATATGACTTTGAACATATCACACCTGACTTTAGAGATAATCTCAATAATAGATTTGATGTATTAGACATTAATGATAGAAAATCAGATAAGTTGTGAGATGACATCAAGATAAAAAATTCATTAAGAAGACAATGAAGAAAAAAAAAAAAAAAAGATCAAAATGGGTGTCAGAAGAGACTGTGAAATTTGCTGTCCCATAAAGAGATTCTAAATCAAAAGGAAGAAATAAGGAGGTAAAAGAGCTGAACAGAAAATGTCAAATGCTGCCTTGAGAAGACAGAGTCAAATGTTGTAATGACTGTGCAAAGATCTAGAAAACCAAAAGCAAAGGACATGCTCAGAATTTCTCAGGGTAAAAGATCTTTGGAAAAAATTAAATATTGATGAGATCTTGGGTAAAGTTATTTAATAAGTCAGATAGCACCAAAATACAATGGAAGAAATACACAGATTCACAGTATCAAAAAGAAATAGCCTATGTTCAATCATTTCAAGTGGTAGCACATGATCAAGAGCCAATGGTACTTAAGGAAGAAGTCAAATGTGCACTGAAATCATTGACAAAGACATAGACTACTTAAATTAATGCAAAATAAATTTCCATTTGTCAACAAACTGATGCTACATTGGAGGCACTCATCTATGTCAAGAAATTTGGAAGACAACTGATTGGAAGAGATCCATATTTGTGCACATTCCAAATACAAATAGAGATAATCAAACCAAGTGAAGAAATTATTGGACAATATCAATAATATCACATGCAAGTTAAATTATTCTAAGATAATTCTAAAATGGATGCAACATTACATTGACAGGTAACTGCCAGAGGTTCACCTAGAATCAGAAGAGGATGTGCAACAATGAATATTACTGCTGATATCAGATGGATCTTGGCTGAAAGCAGAGAGTACCAGAAAGACATTTACCTTTGCCTTATTAACTATACAATAAATAGTCTGTGTGGAAATAGCAAGCTATGGGCAACTCTTGGGAGAATGAGTATTACAGACCACTTATATGTGTTCATAAGGAACCTGTTACATAGATCAAAAGGCAGTCTTTTGAACAGAAGGGGACACTGAATGGTTTAAAGTCAGATAAGTGTGTGTCAGGATTGGATTTTTTAAGCATAGTTAATCAATATGCATACTGAAAAAATAATCTGAGAAGTTGAAATATATGAAGAAGAATGTGTCATTAGGATTGGAGGAAAGCTGTTTAACAATCTGCAATATACAGATGATACAACCTTGCTTGCTAACTGTAAAGAGGACTTAAAATATTTACTGATGAAGATCAAAGACCACAGCTTTCAGTGTTGGTTGCACCACAATATTAATGAAACAATCTTCACATATGGACTCATAAATAACATTATGAAAAATGGAGAAAAGATTGAAGTTGACAAAGACTTCACTTTGCTTGAATCCAATATCAACACTCATAGAAACAGCAATCAAGAAATCAAAAGACATATGGCATTAGGCAAATATGCTGTGCAAAGCCTCATTAACGTGTTCAAGAACAAAAATGTCTTTTTGAGGATTAAAATGTGCCATGGTATTTTCTATAGTCTTATGCACATGTGAAAGTTGGACATGTATAAGGAAGACCATAAAAAGTAGATGCATTTGAGTTGCACTATTGGAGAATAATACTAAAGCCAAGATGGCCAGACTTCAACTCCCATACTTTAGCCATATTGTCAGGAGGCACCAGTACCTGGAGAAGGATATCATGCTTGGTAATGTGGAGAGACAGA